>NW_017671624.1:131709-249298 GCF_001879085.1 Nicotiana attenuata | reverse complement strand
TATATATATATAAAGCGGGTCCCACAAAAAAAGGTAGCAGGACACTGAGCTTTCAAGTACCAAAAGTACCCACCACAGTTTAAGTCAAATATCATCTTCTACACATGCTACTACTAAAATTTCAATTATTGATGTGGGAATAGCTGGAATTTGCTTTTTTCTCTCTTTTGTTTTAATTATAAATCCAAAGACAGGCAGAACTTCGTGTCTAGCTTGTTCTCTAGTCTCTTCACTCCTCTGTTCTGGGCCATAATTTATGGGTTTAAGTTTAAAATTCTACCACAATTTTTTTATTTTATTAGGTTCGATATCTATTAGTTTTACTTATTCAGTAAATTTCTTAGACATGATACAAAATCTAAATCAAAGTTATTAAGTTCGAATGAATCCGTAAAATCATACATTACATCTGCCCCAGCTGGGGCCTCCCAACTTTACTTTCTTATTATCTGCTATAATAATAATGAAGTGCAAAACGATCTTGATTAGTACAAATACTAGCTCGAATACTACTTCGATAATTGTGATAACTACAATTAATGGTGCTTACATCTCTTTCATATACCTAAAAGAACAGGTAAATTTGGTGGCATAATGAGCTGTTGATATGGACTAATTTCCAAAATCAAAATTAAAAAGCTGAGATGAATCAGGGTACTAATTTCCAAATTCAACTAAAAGAAATCTCAAGTAAAAGTTGTTTTTAATACTACTATATGATAAGCAACCAAGTTCGCCAAAATCTGCGTTGGTTGTATCAAGTGAATTTGGACGGTTGTCGAATAAACTAGTAAAAAACGTCTGACAAATAACTGGACAGATATTTTTTTGCTAATTTAATACAAATATTTTTTATCTTTAATCGTTCTTTATTTGAAGTTTACTATTTTCATTAATTTAAATTCATGTCGAGTAAACTTACTATAAGATAAACAGCTCTATCGAAAGATTCTTCATTCTTTCTGACTAAAGGTAGAGGAATTTCAAATTATTAGGAACATTTAACCATGAGATAAGGGAACGTACTTTGTTATCCTCAATTAATTGAACTTAATATTTAGTCTAAATGAACAAAATTCTCAGGCTCCCCAAACTTGTAAAGAGACAGATAACCTCTTCTTTCTATATTGTACCTTTTGTTTTATTCCTTCTGATCATTCAAATTAAATTAAATTAATAGGAGTATATAATAGTACTTAATATACATAGAGTCTACTATGTTATAAAAAAACTAAGTCTGTACCATGGGGTGTAAAGGGTGCCTAAAAGTATGCAGTTGGCAATAGTAGTACAGTACAGTACACCTAATTTTTTGCTCGACTTAACAACCTGGAACTGCTTTTGATAATTTAATGAGTGAAAAAGTGATTATCTCGATTGACTATACTTTGACTTTCTCTGACCATAAAATCGAATCCTCTGCCATCTAACGTTACACAAGAGATACTTCTAATATTGTTGAGTTCAGAGCATATGGTAGCAGCTTCTCTCTACTATTTTCAGAACTATACTATTATTCCCCAATCGCATACTATTTTTAGAATAATTTGCCAAATATATAAGCGGCCCCTTAACAGTGTCATTATTGATTAAATATTGAAGAAGTTTCGTTAAGATCGATGGTGAGATTATATGAAGGTTAATATATTACAATTAGAGTTTAATAATCAATGAAATAATACTTAAAGGTCATTATTTATTAAATATGGTAGAAGTTTGTAATATCACTTAGAACGACGGTGAGATTATTTGAATGTTATTATGTAAAAACTAGAGTTTGACCAAGATTGATTATATAATACTCAAGGATTCACAGATAATTAGAGCGAAGGACTAACACATTTTAGCAAAAAATTTAGTCGGCTAATATTTGGTCATTTTGACAATGGTAAATATTTATTCAAATCGAGTGTTTACATCTAACTAAATAATTAATTAAATAAAAATGCATATCATTTAACCATGATTAACCGTTGAATTAAGGATTGTGCTCTTCTACGAATATCTAGGAGCATTTCATTAAGGATCTTAGTGATGAATTGTGTTTACCCTAAAAATTGGGTAACAACTAAACTTATAATGTGGTTTTAAGGATACGTGATTTCACCTAATACCAATTGATAAACGTAAAGATTAACAGCATAGATTATCAATGGGATAAAGCAAACCAGTCTTGAAGCGTGATTAAGCCCTCGAGCTTAAGTACCCTCGAACTGATCGGTGCCCCAAATAGTTAAGAAACAAACCAACTCATGAATAGGAATATAAGCTAGAAAGTATTGTATTGCTTCAATATACGTGAATGTCAGATGGCATCGAGCATCTTTGATGAGGCTCAACGACTCATGAGTCGGGTAAATCTCAACTCCCCTCGTCGATACCACACTTGTATGTATCTTTTCTTGTCTAATTTACTTTCTTTCTTCATAGGCATTGACACTCCATCGGGATGCGTTTTCTAAATCCCGGGCAGAGCTAAGCCGAGCCGATGCGAGGCCGATCTTCAAAGGCTCACGGAGGAGAGAAATGCCCTTAAGCTTCTCACCGGGCAAAAAGAAGAGGAGATCAAGGACCTCCAAGCCGAATTGGCCACGGCTCATAAAGAGCAAACCGACCTGATTGAGCAGGTAATGAAAACTTTTAGAAGTCGTGGTATCAATTCGGGGGTGAAGACTAATACTTCGATCTTCCACGTTCAACAGAAGGCCGAAAAGATCGAACAGCTCCGTGAGGGGGCCACTATGATGAGGGCGGAGACTTTAGGGTGGAAACAAAACATGGACCCCCTTGCTTCGGAGAAAGAGGCTGCTCAAGCCCAACTATCATCGGTCGAACGTCAACTCCAAGGTATGAAAGAGGAAAGCTTGGCCCAAGCCAAGAAAATTGAGGAGCTCAAGGCTCGGTTGGCTGCCGAACTTGCAAAGGTTACATCTGAGGCGGAAAAGGTATAGGCTGATGCGGAGGCGATCGCGGCCGTCTACCGAGCTAATGCTGAGGCTACTTAAGTTCGAGCAAAGGAAGTTTCTGATACCGCTCAGACTCGAGCATACTGGGCTGCCGAGCATGCCAAGTTCTAGTCTCGAAGAGAGACTCTTGAGGAGATTCATGCTCGTGGCTTTAACCTTGCTGCCGAGATCGGAACGCGAAAGAGCTCGAGGCTAAAGCCAAAGGGTTGCTCTCTTCCGATGATGATGATTCCGGGAACGTAAGTGGATCCGAGAGCGGAGGTTATTCCGATGGTGAAGGTGTAGCTCCCGAGGGAAATTAGGCACTTAGGATTTTTTCCTTTTTCAAATTTTTTGTGTAGGATCCTAACCGATCCATGTAAACATTTTCATATATAAAAGATCTCTTTTCTCGTTTTATTTCAATTTCTGCCTCGTACAAACTCTGTTTTGACCGCGTCATGAAAATTTTCATAAGTATGAGGCTTGGGCAATTTGATCGAAGTCGGACTAGTTTAGTCTTTATAATTGAGCAAGTACTTGTTCGAACTCGTAATAGGATGACCCTTAGGTTTTGGTTCAATGAGGTTGATTTCTCGAACTCAAAAATAGAATGGCCCTTAGGCTCCTGAATTAGGCCGATATGGCCTTAAAAAGAATGGCTTTTCTTCCCTTTCGGCTTAAAAGGTTAATCACATAAAAATTTGTTATGCCTTAGCACGAGATAAATCTGTACCCACGGGATTTTCGAGGGTTAGTGTTATCGCAACCCTTTACTTTCCTATGCCTATGCATAAGCTTGTTCGAGAGTTCGAACAATTTGGTACCCTTTAAGGTTTTTAAGGGTTGATGTTATCGAAACCCCTTGTAATTTTGCCGAGGGTACCCCTTTTAACCGGTTTTGTGAAACTATCAGAAGGCCTGTTTCGTTACGGAATTCGGACGCCTCCGAACCGTGTTAGTTTGGCTGTAGCCTTTAACTTGAGATTTGCCCTTTAGGCTTGTTATTGAATTATACTTCGAACTTGTTCGAAGTGTCAGTCCCCGAGTGGGGTGGCCGTAGCCTATAAAACCAAGGATTGCCTTTTTAAGGTCTTATGGTCTTGAAGTTTAATAATTCGAGCATGTCGATTTTTGGATGGCAGTCCCCGAGTACGGGGTTGATTGTTCGACCTTTAGTTGCGATCGGCACTTGAGCCAGTTTCCGCAATAGATCATATGTACGAAATTATAAAGTAGAAATTTCACTAAGGCATAGAACATCTGGTAAGGAAAAAATACTTCTTTCAATAGATCATTCATGCATACATGTTTTGCCATTGGGTCTCGAGTAATCTACATGGACACGATTCTTTTGACCGTTTTGCCCTTTACAAAATTTTCCTATTGAGACCCTATTGACACGAAGTATTTTCCTTGAAAATATAACATCCGAGGGTGATGCCCCCTAGTGTGATGATCCAAAAGGTCATCACTTGCTCTTAAATTAAATTCTGTGTTCTGTGGCCTTAAAAACCCCTTTTACATTCACCTCGATTTGCGTGCGCAATCCGAGCGTGTAGCCGAAAAGTTGTTATGTGAAAAAAATCTGTGAAATATTGAGATTTTGATTTAAAATGCATTTAAGTTGACTTCGGTCAACATTTTTGGTAAACGGACCCGGACCCGTAATTTGACGGTCTCGGAGGGTCCGTAGGAAAATATGGGACTTGGGCGTATGCCCGGAATCCGATTCTGAGGTCCCAAACCCGAGAAATGAATTTTTAAAGGAAATTATTTTCTGAAATTGTTTAAGGAAACTTGAAATGAAATTTGATTAGAACATGGTGGTATCGGGCCCGTATTTTGGTTCCGGCGCCCGATACACGTCTTATATATGATTTAAGACATTTCTGTAAAATTTGGTGAAAAATGGATGTCGTTTGACGTGATTCGGACCTAAATTGCTAAAGTTGATGTTTTATGAAGTTTGAGAAAAGTTCTTTAATTTTGAGGTTTAATTCGTTGTTATTAAGGTTACTTTGGCGATTTGATCGCACGGATAAGTTGGTATGATGTTGTTGAGTTAGTATGTGTGTTTGGTTAGGAGCCCCGAGGGCTCGGGTGTGTTTCGGATGTGTTTCGGGAAGTTTTGGACTTAACAAAAATTGCAGGTTTTCAGTTGTTGGGTTTCTGATGTTTCCTTCTTCGCGTTCGCGGGAGAACCCTCGCGAACGCGATGCATTAATTTTTGATGAAGGAAATTCCTTCTACGCGAACGCGTAGCGTAGGTCGCGAACGGAGGCGTTGGGGTGTTAACCCTTCGCGAACGCGGTCCTGGCCACGCGAACCCGAAGGCCAAATGGACCTGGGCAGGGGTGGGGCATTTGTTCTACGCGAACGCGACCCTTTGGACGCAAACGCGAGGACTCGAGGAGTTTACTCTCCGCGAACGCGAGCCCGATGTCGCGAACGCGAAGGTCTTCAGGCCTGACTCATCGCGAACGCGATGAGCCTGTCGCGAACGCAAAGGGAAATTTCGCCCAGTTATTTTTAAGTCTCAAAAAAATAGAACACTTACGGGATTTTCATAAAATCTCATAAACCTCTTCTTCTCCAAAGCTCTTAGGCGATTTTTGAAGCATTTCTCAGTTTGCTAACCTACTTGTCGGCTACCCACACTCTGTAACCAGAATAGGGCTCTGGACTTAAAACCACCCGCTTTTAGAAGTCTGGAAGGCGCGCCTAAACTAGTCGGACTTGCTTGAATCGATAGGCTTACTGGACTTCTCTGTCTATTCAATTGATTTTGTTGCAGACTCTTCCCCACGCCTATTTGTTCCCCCGGCCCTGTAGCTAAAGTCAAGCCTCTTCATTCATTCATGGCAATCGGTCTAGCAAGGAAGAAGTGAGCTCTAGCCTTAGTCTTAGTACGCGCACTCCGACCTATGGCTTTTCAATGATTTCGATCAGACAGAATCTGAGAGTGATGCTCTAGCTCCCACTGAGCTCTCCTCATCGGCTAAAACTTCTACTAAGATTGAAAAGAGTGTAGACTTGTCTCCAAGGATGGAAGGATCTTCCATAAAAAGGAAGGTACCTGTCGTGCCTCACCATAATCTCTTGGGTAAGTAGTTTTTTAACTTGTTATCTTCCATTTTTATCAACACCCACTAGATTTCTAGGCCTAAAACATTAGATTAAGGGTAGAAAATTAGGGATTGGGTAGAGTTAGGGCTTTTTGATTAATTATGATTTAGACCTCGTTTTGGGGTCGAATTCTGAAAATAATTATATATTTGGGCTCGTGGGTGAATGGGGGATCGAATTTCGGTTCGAACCTTGTGTTTTGACCAAGCGGGCCCGGGGTCGATTTTTGGGTTTTTGGGAAGAATGATTAGAAAGCTATAATTAAGCATTGGAATTGGATTGTTTAGCATTTATTGATGTTATTAAGTCGATTCTGTATAGATACGATTGTGTTGGAGCCAAATTCAAAAGGAAAGGCGGTGTTTGAGGATTGAGTTGGCCGTGGAAGTTCGAGGTAAGTGTTTGGTCCAACCTTAGCTTGAGGGATTAGGAGTTGTTTCCTATTTGCTATTTGCTTCTTGTTGAGTACGACGTATAGGCATGGTGACGAGTATCTATACGTTGGTGTCAAGCATGACCGTGAGTCTTATATTGTGATTTTTATGACTTCGTTGTATTATTCATGCATTGGTGAAGATTTATATTTGTTGTGTAAAGTTGTGGAAAGAATGTGACTTATGAACGTTGAGGAGCGTTGGCTCCAGTTGTATAACGAATTGTGAAAGTATAAGTGATAATTGAAACTCTAGAGCATTGGTTCGAGTTGTGAAGTAAAAGTGAGAAAGAGAAGCGATCATTATGTTGCCCCTTGCCGGGCTATCGTTGAGTTGAGGTTCCCTTGCATTGTGTTCTTAATTGATATTACAGATGCTTAGGTTGATGATTCTTTGTGTTAGGTGTTGTAACAAGTTTGGTCATAGCTGGGTAGCTAGGTGTTGTAACAAGTTTAGTTATAGCTGGGTAGTTAGATGTTGTAACAAGTTTGGTTATAGCTGGGTAGTTAGATGTTGTAACAAGTTTGGTTATAGCTGAGGTAGTTAGATGTTGTAACAAGTTTGGTTATAGCTGTTTCTCCCAATCATTCTTTCCTTACCGGGATGTTTGTTGATATTATTGTTCCCTTGCCGGGATTCCTTGTGATTATTGCTGGCTTGTACATGGGAGCGGGTGGTACTCCTACCACAAGATATAATAAAATGGGATCGGGTGGTACGCCTACCACGAGATATAATGAAATGGGATCGGGTGGTACGCCTACCACGAGATATAATGAAATGTGATCGAGTGGTACGCCTACCATGAGATATAATGAAATGGGATCGGGTGGTACGCCTACCACGAGATACAGGAAATGGGATCGGGTGGTACGCCTACCACGAGATATAATGAAATGGGATCGGGTGGTACGCCTACCACGAGATGTGAAAAGAAAGTGAAATTTGCCTTTGTTTTCCTTATTCTTGTTAGTGGTTGGATTTTGATTCCTTTATAGTGCTCTTGATATTCTGTTTTACCTGTTATTCCCCGAAGCATGTTTCCCCCTCCCATCTTTACTTGTTTATTCCTGCTTTACTTTCCGTTGTATATTATGTAACTGCACAGGTTCATTTGGTGGTATGGTCCTAGCCTCGTCACTACTTCGCCGAGGTTAGGCTAGGCACTTACTAGCACATGGGGTCGGTTGTGGTGATACTACACTCTGCACTCTTTTGTGCAGACCCCAGTGTTGTGGACTTCGGACCGCAGTGAGATTGCTGATTCTTGATTAGCAGGCGACCCGAGGTAGTCTTGCAGGCGTCCGCAGGCCTTGGCGTCTCCTTCTATCTACTATTCCTGTTTCTTTCATGCATTTCTAGAGACAGTGTTGTATTTATTTCTTCAGACCCTTTATTTGTAGTATTCTTAGACCGTCTGTGAAACTGTGACACCAGTTCTAGGTAGTCGAGACTCAAACAGTTGTACTAGATATTTATGTTCAGATAGTTTGTTGTTTTTCTTCCGCTTATGTTAACTTTCGCTGTTTAAATGCTATTACTTCAAAATTGTTAATGAATATAAAATGGGTAAAAAGGTAAATTGTGCTATTAATTGGCTTGCCTAGCTCGTATTAGTAGGCGCCATCACGACTCCCGAGGGTGAGAAATCCAGGTCGTGACACCTAGTATTTGAGGTTGATTGAAAAGAAGCCTCGGATACCGTTGAATTGACCTAATTAGCACGAACATGGTTGCCTTGTTAAAAACCTTGCCGGAAAAACCCATTTGCAATAAAAACGGTCGAAGGGAAAAAGAGTGCAACGCGTGCTTGGAGAGAGCTTCGATGCCTTCGATCGAACACCTGCAACAAGTTAGTATAAAACATAAATAAAAAAGGAGAAGGTCATAACTTAGCAATAATATCGTTTGAGGAGTGATATGTTCCAATTATTTGGCAATTGTTCGTCGTTCATCAGGCCAAGTTTGTAAGATCCCTTTCCGATGATACCGAGGACCTGATACGGTCCTTCCCAAATTGGGCCGAGCTTCCTTTCGTTTGGGTCTAGAGTATTGAGGGTGACTTTTCTTAGAACTAAGTCCCCGTTTGAAAGTGGCGAAGATTGGCTCTTCGATTGTAGTACCTTACGATGCGCTACTTTTGTGCGGCCATTCTGATGAGGGTGGCTTCCGTTTTTCATCTAGCAATTCGAGGCTTGTTTTCATAGCCTCGTGATTTGACTCTTTCGTTGTGTATCGAAACTTGGCGCTAGGTTCCCCGACTTCAACCGGGATCAGAGCTTCGGTTCCATATACTAAGGAGAACGGTGTTGCCCCCGAACTAGATTTTGACGTTGTTCGATACGCCCAAAGGACTTCGGGCAAAATTTCTCTCCATTTTCCCTTAGCATATTTTCTTTAGATTCTGAATATGGTCTTGTTTGTTGACTCGGCCTGTCCGTTCTCGCTAGGATGATACGGTGTCGAAAAGATCCTTTTTATTTTGTGATCTTCGAGAAACTTCATTATTTTGATGCCGATAAATTACTATCCATTGTCGCATACTATCTCGGCGGGTATCCCGAATCGGCATATAATGTGATCCCAGATGAAGTCTATAACTTCTTTTTCTCTAAATTTCTCGAAAGCATGTGCTTCAACCCACTTAGAGAAATAGTCACTCATAAATAAAATGAATTTAGCTTTACCTAGGGCCGATGGCAGAGGGCCGAGGATATCCATTTCCCATTTCATGAAGCCATGGGGATAGGACTGAAAGAAGTTGCTCTCCGGGTTGGTGGATCATTGGTTCATATCTTTGGCACTTGTCGCATTTTCGGATGAATTCCTTAGTATCTTTTTCCATATTGGCCCAATAGTATCCTGCTCTGATACTCGATATATTAATTCCTCCCATCCCAAGTTAGGCTTGTGTAGTTAATTTTGGCGTGGCCTTCTTCTATTACTGAATTCGAATGTTGTACGACAGTCCCCGAGCTAATTTCGTCATCTTCGATTGATGACCCCAAATTTTCAAGGGCATCGGCCTCACTGTTCTGTTCTCGAGGTATATGCTATAGGGTCCATTCTTTAAACCGGTGTAGGGTTACCTGCAGTTTGTCCAAGTACCTTTGCATTCGATCTTCTCAAACCTCGAAGGTCCTGTTAACTTGGTTAACCACAAGTAGGGAGTCACATTTGGCCTCGATGACCTCGACTCCCAAGTTTTTAGCCATCTCGAGAACTACAATCATGGCCTCATATTCAGCCTCATTGTTAGTTAACTTAAAGGTTTTGATAGATTATCTAATTGTATTGCCTGTGGGCGATTTCAAAATGATGCCTAGCCTAGACCCGTTCACATTCGAAGCGCCATCTGTGAAAAGGGTCCACACCCTCGAAGATGTACCCATTTTTAACAAAAGTTCCTTCTCGACCTCGGGTACGAGGGCTGGCGTGAAGTCGGCCACGAAGTCTGCTAAGATTTGAGACTTGATGGCCGTTCTGGGTTGATACTCGATATCATACCACTAATTTCGACGGTCCATTTAGCCAATCGGACCGGGAGTTCGGGCTTGTGCAGAACATTACAAAGAGGATAAGTGGTCACCAAATAAATTGGGTGGCATTGAAAATATGGTTTAATTTCCTAGAGGCGCTTGTTAGAGCAAGCGCTATTTTTTCTAAATGTGGGTACCGGGTCTCGGCTTCACCTAAAGTTCGACTAACATAGTAAACAGAAAATTGCATACCTTGCTCTTCTCGAACTAGGACACCACTTACCGCAACATTCGAGACTGCCAAATATAAGTAGAGTTACTCTTCCGCTTTCGGAGTATGAAGCAATGGTGGGCTCGAAAGATACCGCTTTAACTCTTCCAACGCCTATTGGCATTCCGGGGTCCGAGCGAAATTGTTCTTCTTTTTGAGCAGTGAGAAGAAGTTGTGGCTTCTATCTGAAGACCTCGAGATGAACCTGCCTAAGGCGGTTATTCACCCTGTTAATCTTTGTACGGCTTTAACGATGTCCACGACTGTGATGTCTTCGATTGCCTTGATTTTATCGGGGTTGATCTCGATTCCCTGGTTTGACACCATAAAGCCGAGGAACTTGCCCGAACCGACCCTGAATGCACATTTCTCAGGATTGAGCTTCATGTTGTATTTTCTCAATATGTTTAAAGTTTCCTGCAAATGTGTTAAATGGTCCTCCGCGCACAGGGACTTAACTAGCATATCGTCAATATATACCTCCATTGATTTACCTATTTGTTCTTCAAACATTCGATTCACTAGGCGTTGGTAAGTAGCACCAGCATTTTTTAGCCCAAACGGCATTACATTATAACGGTAGGTGCCATACTTAGTGATGAATGAAGTCTTTTCCGAATCCTCCGGGTTCATTTGAATTTGATTGTACCCGGAATAAGCGTCTAAAAAACTAAGGGTCTCATGGCAGGCCGTGGCATCGATCATACGATCGATATTCGGCAGAGGAAAAGAGTCTTTGGGACATGCGTTGATTAAATCTTTATAGTTTACGCACATTCTAGGTTTGTTATCCTGTTAGGGACTACAACTACGTGTGCTAACCATTCGGGATATTTACTTCCCGAATGGATCCTATTTTGAGAAGTTTGGTAACCTCGTCCTTGATGAATGCATGTTTTACCTCGGATTGGGGCCTCCTCTTTTGTTTTACCGGTCTGAACTTCGGGTCCGGGCTCAATCAATGTGTAGTGATATCTGGTGGGATCCCTGTCATATCTAGGTGGGACCAAGCAAAACAATCCATGTTATTTAAAAGGAATTGAACGAGTTTTTTCCTGAGCTCGGGAGTTATACCCGTGCCCAGGTATACCTTTCGATCGGGAAGATGCTCGATCAGTATGATTTGTTCCAGCACCTCAACCGTTGACTTCATTACAACAGAATCATCGGGGATTATGAAGGTCTGAGGTATCATATAATCTTCATCCTCGAAGATCTCCTGCTCCTCCGATGGTGCCTGTGGTTGCTATTTGACTTCTTGTTTTCCCTTTGACTCCAATTCCTTTATTGACGAAAGCGCCGATACTGGTACTACTTTGTCGATTTCAAACATCTTTTTGGCGGCGGGTTGTTCGCCGTTCACCATTTTGATTCCTTGCGATGTCGGGAATTTCAAGACATGATGAAGCGTTGAAGGTACTGCCCTCATATTATGAATCCAAGGTCTTCCGAGCAACGCATTGTATCTCATATCACCTTCGATTACATGGAAATTTGTTTCCTGGATAGTCCCGGCCACGTTTACTGGCAAAATAATTTTCCCCTTGGTGGTTTCACTTGCTGATGATAGGCTATAATTACATATTTTAGTGTTTTGCACTAATTGTGTGTTTTATGCCCTTTAGGAGTGATTTCGGGCTATATAGATGTTATGGAATGAATTCAAGTGATTTGGAACTTTAAAGTCTGAGTAAAAGCCCAAGGAATTAAGCCGGGATCGTGTTCAGGGGTCAAATTTGATAGTTAAGAACAAACGAAGACTCGAGTAGGCATATTGCGCACTGTCTAGTAAAACAGACATAACTCTTTGCTCCAAACTCTGTTTGGGTTATATAATATATGGTTGGAAAGCTAACTCAAAGGGAAACAGCGTTTATGTTTTACGTGTTTCCAAATTCCAAACGGAACAGGGTGAAAATTACGGTCGAAACTGCAACAGCGGACCTGCACGCGGACTGAGGCAGCGCACTGGGAAAATACCGCGCCCGGACCGCGACCGCGAGCGTCCAGACCTGAAAAATTGTCCTTTTTCACGTAGGAGAAGGTATAATTGTTTGGGCCCGACCCTACTTGGTATATATATATATATATATATATATATATATATATATATATATATATATATATATATATATATATATATATATATATGGAAAAACGGTATTTTGAGGAGGTTGGACACGCTTTTGACATAATTTAGATCTAAGGAGGCTAAGTAGATCGGGGGTTCGACCTAAGGAGGCAAGAACACACTGGGAGCAAGGCGGAGAATTCTTCTACGAGTTTTTCACTTCCTTCTTCCTATTTCCTTTATTGGTTATGACTTTTAGTATTGTAGTTTTACATACTATTATGAATAGCTAATTTGTTATCTAGGGTTTTGATGGAACCTTTTGTAGGATAAATTCTTGTTATGTTTTTATATAATTGAGCCGTTGGATTTCTCTACTTGTTCAACTACGTTTTTATTGTTGTTGATTGAATGGCCATCGATTGACTGTGCCTATTTATTATGTGTTGCTTGAGAAAGGATACATATTTAGGTGGTTGTTGAACAATGTAACTCCTAACGTATGTGAAAAATCAATACAGTGGATTTAAAGGCATGTGTAGAATTAACAAAGCCTTGACGCGGTCATAATGAGCAGTTAGATAAAGCCAACTAGCGTAGTTCGAGAGAATATGTCTAGTAAATTATTGTAGTTGCTCGAGAGAGAATTACGACACCTAAAGCGCTCAGGATCTGTAGAGAATACATTGGCGAAATTGTAGGGAACATAGCTTGAAGGATTCCGACAATTGGGGAAATCATAACTCTAGACCTCCTTAATTTAGTCTCCAACCCTTTGTCTCGTTAGTTGATAATTTTACCGTTTTGTAGTATTTGCTAGTTAATTAGTTAGAAATATAAATCTCAATCTTTATAATTTAGAAAATTGTTCAAATTTGTCTTCTTAGTGATATTAAACAGATATATATGAGCCTTAGTTCTATGTGGGATTCGACTCCGGACTTATAGACCGGATTATATTTGCAGCGACCGCTTATCCTTTTTAGGACTAGAGTTGGGCGTGATCAAATTTTGGCGCCTTTGCCCGGGAGCTAACGGTGTAGTTGTAGGTGTACATATTGCTAGGTTACAAGTTTGAACTTTTATTTTTGTTTTGTTGTATTTGATTTTTTTTATTTTTGTTTTACTTGTTAATTTGAGAAACATGGCATCCTAGAATTATGGGAATTGTGATGTTGGTAGTTCTATTATTGATCTTCCTTGTGTGAATTGTGGCGGAAACCACCTGGGTCAAAATATTCCCGAGAGCGAGTTATGTGCACCAACTCAATCTTATGTGTGGAATGTATGTGATATGTGTGGAGGTCAAGAGGGTCACTTTCATTGTTGTGCTTATATTTCTTATCTTTCCCCAACCCCTTACTTTGATGGTTCTACTTTTTCTTGTGAAGTTAATAGGAACAAAGAACCCGGGGATGATAACCTGAAAGAGATCAAGGATATGCTAAAGTATCTTGTGGAATAAAATGATGAAAGACAGATGCAGATAGAAAGGCAGGATGCTACTATTCACAAACCGGAGGCACAAATGAGTAAACTAGTTGAAGCATTTAATGCTCAACAAGCCTATATTGGGGATAGTAGTCAAGAAGAGCATGAATTAGACACTGAAATTGAGGTGCTAAGGGAGGAGGTTAGAGTAGAACACCAACAATCTATCAACTAGAATTTGAGGATGTCGATGTTCAAGAAGTAACACTAGAGTCAGCCAAGGACATTGAAGATACAAATTTAGTTGACTCTAGTGTGATTGGTGTTAAGGCGGTCAAAATCATGAAGTTCATGTATTTGAGCGCGTTGGACCTCATTCCAAGCACGTCTCTACATTATGTTCGGATGGTGAAAAAGGAATGGATCCTTACGAGCATAAAAAGGAGTCCAAGGAATGTGCACCAACTCAATCTTATGTGTGGAATGTATGTGATATGTGTGGTGGACAAGATGGTCACTTTCATGGTTGTGCTTATATTTCTTATCTTTCCTCAACCCCTTACTTTGATGGTTCTTCTTTTTCTTGTGAAGTTAATAGGAACAAAGAACCCAGGGATGATGACCTGAAAGAGATCAAGGATATGCTAAGGTGCCTTGTGGAACAAAATGATGAGAAACAACTGCACATACAAAGGAAAGATGTTGCTACTCGCCACCTGGAGGCACAACTGAGTCAACTAGTTGAGGTATTTAATGCTCAACAAGCCAATATTGTGGATAGTAACCAAGAAGAGCATGAATTAGATGCTGAAACTAAGGTGCAAATGAGGAGGTCAGAGTAGAAAACCAACAATCTGACCAACTAGAATTTGAGGATGTCGATGTTGAAGAAGTAATACTAAAGTCAACCAAGGATGTTGAAGATACAAATTTAGTTGACTCTAGTGTGATTGGTGTTGAGGAGGTTAAAAATCTTGAAGTTCATGTATTTGAGCGCGTTGGACCTCATTCCAAACACTTCTCTATATTATGTTCAGACGGTGAAATGGAAATTCATCCTTATGAGCATAAAAAGGAGTCCAAGGAAGAGGTAGATGAGCCTTATATTTTGGATTTCTCAAGGCCGTCTAGGCAAGGTGACACTCCTCGATTGAGAGCCAAAAAGTGCATAAGATTTTATCTAATTTTTGGCTCTCAAGAATTTGTACCGCCCCAAGAGCATAATCATAAGCTTGAAATAAAACTTGGGGTTCAATTCATAAGCTCGAGGTGGAGGCAAAAAGTGATTCGCGTCGTGCCGGGACGTTAAATCAAGCGCTTGTTGGGAGGCAACCCAGCTTTATGCTTTCTTTTATTTTTTTTATTTCTCTAATTGTATTATGTTTGTAGTGTCGATTTTTTTTTCCAGGAGCATGGAAAGCAAAGCTATTGGAAGGATGCAACAGCGAACCAGATGGTTGGAACTAAGTGCGAGGTACCCGCACGAAGGACCAAGCCTGGGAGAAGTCTGAGTACCCCATGAGCTGCTAGTGCTTCGGCCTTTGGCCTACCAGGGAGTTCCTTTTACCCTCTTATAGTTATGATGTGCATTGGGGACAATGCACAATTTTAAGTGTGGGGTGAGGAGATTTTCTGGGTGACTTTCTATGCTACTTTAGCTGTGTTAGTTTAATTGAATAATATTTTTATTTTTTTAAATATTGGACTTTTCCCGATGATGGATCTATTAGACAATTTTCTTGAGGGATTTAAGTCTAAAGAAAAAGGACATAAAGATTTTCTTTTGTTAGGTAGTGTAGCAATTCCCCCTTGATTTTTCTTTGTGCCGCGGTTCATTTCCAAGGGTTTTATTTGAATCGGGTGTAGTTAGTTTTTTTTAAGAATAGGAGCCGTTGTGTTTTGTTTTGAAATGAAGCAATATCTCTTGACTTTGTTATGCCTTGAGAATAGTGAGTACTCTGGTTGTGACGCGTAGGCTCAATTTTTGACTCTTGTATAAGTACCTTAAATTGTATGATCTTAACTTTGCTTAACTGCTTTGACTAGAGTGTCTTAATGAAACCAATCCTGAGTGAGTTATGTGCCATGTGTGTGTGAGGTTTGGGTGTTATTCTGTGCATTGCATTTGATGCCTAGAACTTGCCCCGTGTGTTTGCAAAGCGAAATAGTAGTTTTGTTCAGTCTTGGAAGTGATATAGGCATTTCTTTGTTGAGCCAGATATGTATATTTTACCCGCCTAATTGTTATGTATCGTAGTTAACCCCTTTGAGCCTGTAATCCTGCTTCTTTGGCAACCACATTACAAGCCTTACCCATTTGTTTGAATTAACCATCTATTTGAACCATTGTAACCTCTCATGAGCACTTGATTTGTTTATGAACTGTGTAAAAGTTAAAGTGTGGGGTGGCTGGTTTGCTTTTTGAGTGGAACTAATGAAATAACGAGAAAGGAGCACTGTTTTGAACAAGTAAGAGCAACTTGAATTGAAAAAAAATAGTTGTATTGCTGTGGAAAAAAAAGTATTCCTTGATAAGTGGTGACTCTTGATGTAATCGTGCTTAAAGAAGTATGTGGTAATATACATTAAGGTGAAGGTGGAGTTTGGTTTGACATAAGTATGTGTTTGAATGTTAAAGTATATGTATTAAAGTGCATAGGGAGGTGTAGTCACTCTTATATCTAAATGTATCCTACCCTTCCCGCAGCCTACATTACAACCAAATAAAGTCCTACTTGATCCTAGACTGAATGAGCTCGATTAGTAGAGTAGTACACTACGGGCAAGCCTATGGTGCATCTTTTGTGGCATATGAATGTTATTTCCGAGAGTGAGTGAATTCTTTCTATCTTGAGTTCCTAAGTGTTCTTAAATTTTATTGTGTGGAACTACTCTCTTTTGTTGTGTGAGGGCACTTGATTCATGAAGGAGAGGTAATGTTAGTGACCTCTATGTTAGAGTAAGTGGGTGAGTTGTGAATAATGCGTGGTACTTGCGAGTCAAATCTTGAGGTGAAGATGCTACACTTTTGTGCTTAGTCTATTTTAAGTATTCTTGGTGTGACGAGTTAGGAGAATTGTTTAAAAAGGTCGTGTCTATATAAAGTGTAGTATGATTGCTCGAGGACGAGCAATGGTTTAAGTGTGGGGTGTTGATGATAGGCTATAATTACGTATTTTAATCGATTATTACACTCTAATTTACTGCACTTTAGTTGAGTTTGCGCTTTAATCGCTAGTGTTTTGCACTAATTGTGTGTTTTATGCCTTGTAGGAGTAATTTCGAGCTATATAGATGTTATGGAATCAATTCAAGTGATTTAGAGCTTTAAAGTCTGAGTAAAAGCCCAAGAAATTAAGCTGGGATCGTGTTCAGTGGTCAAATTTGATAGTTAAGAACAAACGAAGGCTCGAGTAGGCATATTGCGTACTATCTAGTAAAATAGACATAACTCTTTGCTCTAAACTCCATTTGGGCTACATAATATATGGTTGGAAAGCTAACTCAAAGGGATACAACTTTCATGTTTTACGTTTTTCCAAATTCGAAACGGAACAGGGTGAAAAACATGGTCGAAACCGCGACAGCGGACCTGGACGCGGACTGAGGTAGTGCACTGGGAAAATACCGCGCCCGGACCGCGACCGTGAGCATCCAGACCTGAAAAATTGTCCTTTTTCGCGTAGGAGAAGGTATAATTGTTTGGGCCTGACCCTACTTGGTATATATACATGGAAAAATAATATTTTGAGAAGGTTGGACACGCTTTTGACATAATTTAGACCTAAGGAGGCTAAGTAGATCGGGGATTCGACCTAAGGAGGTAAGAACACACTGGGAGCAAGGCGGAGAATTCTTCCACGAGTTTTTCACTTCCTTCTTCTTATTTCCTTTATTGGTTATGGATTCTAGTATTGTATTTTTGCATACTATTATGAATAGCTAATTTGTTATCTAGGGTTTTGATGGAACCTCTTGGAGGATGAATTCTTGTTATGTTTTAATATAATTTAACCTTTGAATTTGTCTATTTGTTCAACTACGTGCTTATTTCAGTTGATTGAATGGCCATCGATTGACTGTGCCTATTTATTATGTGTTGCTTGAGAAAGGATACATATTGAGGTGGTTGTTGAACAACGTCACTCCTAACGTATGTGAAAAATCAATACCATGGGTTTAAAGGATGGTTTAGAAATAACAAAGCCTTGATGTGGTCATAATGAGCGGCTAGATAAAGCCAATAGCGTAGTTCTAGAGAATATGTCTAGTAAATTGTTGTAGTTGTTCGAGAGAGAATTACGGCACCTAAAGTGCTCACGATCAGTAGAGAATACATCGGCGAAATTGTAGGGAATATAGTATAGTTGGGGAAATCATAACTCTAGACCTCCTTAATTTAGTCTCCAACCCTTTGTCTCGTTAGTTGATAATTTTATCGCTTTGTAGTATTTGCTAGTTAATTAGTTAGAAATATAAATCTCAATCTTTATGATTTAGAAAATTGTTCAAACTTGTCTTCTTTGTACTATTAAACAGATATAGCTAATCCTTAGTTCTCTGTGGGATTCGACTCCGAACTTTTAGACCGAACTATACAGCGACCGCTTATCCTTTTTAGGATAAGAGTTGGGCGTGATCACTTGCCATATTGAAACTGTTGAGTACTTGATCTGTAGGCACGATTTGATCTTGGAGGCCGAGTTGCTCTACGACCCTCGATCGAATAATATTTGCCGAGCTACCTGGATCAATCAACACACGTTTAACTTGAATTTTATTCATAAGGATAGATATTACCAGCGCGTCATTGTAAGACTGTTCGATCCCTTCTGCGTCCTCATAATTGAAAGACAAGGTATCTTCTGGTGGTAGTCCCGAGTTCGCTTTTCCCTCGTGATCATCACCTTGGTGCGTTTGAATACCGGTCTTTGAGGGATATCGACCCCACCAACGATCATATGAGTTACGTGTTGTGGCTCTTCCTGTCGTTCTGCCTATTTGAATCTTTGTTTTTGAAGTGATTCTTGGCCCGATCACTTAGGAATTCTCGAAGGTAACCCTCATTGAAAAGACATGCTACCTCCCCTCTCAGTTGTCTGCAGTCTTCAGTTCTATGACCATGGGTACCATCGTTATTTCACATTTGATTAGGATTCCTTTGAGCTAGATCGGTCTACAAGGGTCTGGGCCATCTAGTATCCTTAATCCGACCGATGGCTGATACAATACCTGACGCGCCGATGCTGAAGTTATTTTCTGACAGTCGAGGTGCTTCCTTGGACCCGGCATCCCTATCGAAACCTCTTTTGCTCATAAGCCCCCGAGAACTCTATCCCTCATCGTTTCTTCTATCATTCCGTACGGGGTTGCGTCCGGGCCCACTTTTTCTCTGATCTCCACTGTATGGCTGGTATCTATCTCTATTTGATCGAGGTTCCCGATTGATGTCCCTTTTTACTCTGTCCACGGGCCTGTTGGGATAAATCAAACCAATTGGAGTTCCAGATGATCATCTTCGACCCTAATCTTCGACTGATACTGATTGTGCACATCGGCCCAAGTGACAGCTGGATATTCGATCAAATTTTGCTGCAACTGTTGTGAGGCTATGGAGCTCCGAGCTTTGAGACCTTGGGTAAAAGCTTGAACAGCCCAGTTGTCGGTGAGTGAAGGCAAATCCATTCTCTCCTTTTAGAACCGAGATACGAATTCCCTGAGCATCTCGTTATCCTTCTATCTTACCTTGAAGAGGTCCAATTTTCTCGTTGCAACTTTAATGGCTCTGGCGTGGGCTTTCATGAAAGAATCTGCGAGCATAGCAAACGAATCAATAGAGTTGGGTGGTAAGTTATGTTACCATATCATGGCACCCTTCGATAAAGTTTTACCAAATTTCTTCAATAGAACGGATTCAATCTCATCATCTTCTAAATCATTCCTCTTTATTGCGCATGTGTAAGAAGTGACGTGCTCGTTAGGGTCGGTGGTCCCATTGTATTTAGGGATTTCTGGCATATGGAATTTCTCAAGAATGGGCTTTGGGGCCGCACTTGGAGGGAAAGGCTTCTGCACGAACTTTTTCGAATCCAAACCCTTTAGAATCGGGGGTGCTCCTGGTATTTTGTCAACCCACGAGTTGTACGTTTCTACCTTTTTATCATTAGCCTCGATTTTCTTTTCACCTGATTCGATCCTCTTGGTGAGCTCCTCGAGCATCTTCATACTGGCGGGGTCAGTCCCCGATTCATTGGCGTTTGATTTCCCCGGTACAGGTTCTATTCTGTGAACACTTCCTGTGATGCTTCGAGCTTAATTCTGCTTGGTGCTCGATTCTGATTTTGAAGTTGCGCTATCGCATCTTGTTGAGTCTGTAACATTTCGAATATCATGCGAAGGCATCTCTCCGGACACTATTTCCAGGGTCAACGCCCAGATTTGCATTTAGGGCGACGTGTGAACTGACATCGACGAGGTCTGCGATTGGTACTCCCTCATGGCCAGCGTGAGGCACTTCAATCCCTGGGGCGGCTACATTATCGTTTTCTTCATGGATACTGACGCCGTCATCGGCGTGAGTTGGTACTGCTTGCGAATTAGACATGTTGATCCTGAAATCAAAAACACTCACAAGAACAAGCGTAAAGTAGTGTGTGTGGCCCCACGGTGGGCGCCCAACTGTTTACCGTAAAAACTGGGTAACAGTTAAACTTTAATTGTGATTTTATGGATATGTGATTTCACCTAATACCAAATGATAAATGTATAGATTAACAGTATAGATTAACAATGAGATAGATTAACAACCAGTCTTGAAACGTGATTCGGTCCTCGAGCTTAAGTACCATCGAACTGATCGGTGCCCAAAATAGTTAAGAAACAAACCAACTGATGAAAAGGAATATAAGCTAGAAAGTTTTGTATTGCTTTGATATACGTGAATATCAGATGGTTACAAATGATTAGAACCC
Source organism: Nicotiana attenuata (assembly GCF_001879085.1). NCBI lineage: Eukaryota > Viridiplantae > Streptophyta > Magnoliopsida > Solanales > Solanaceae > Nicotiana > Nicotiana attenuata. The sequence continues at coordinate 228,567 of NW_017671624.1, read as the reverse complement.
TCTTTATATAGCAGAGGAATCCTAGTTGTGGTACAATTCTAATTACGAAAGCAGATCCCGTGATTAACTAAATAACCGCCCTTGATTTGATCTGTTCCGAGATATACGCCATGATCTTCGGCTAGTCACGGATATCTCGCCTTTCTATTATTGTGCTTTGCTCGATGTCTGTCTCATTTTGTCTCGATCGCCACTGGCCTCGATCTTCGATAGGTATCTTGGTCCTCGAACTCGGTGCCTTATCCTCGTACCTTGGTCTGATCCGTCGCGAGGTCGACCTTCGATGCAATTCCCTGGCCTCGTTCAAATAGTAAAATCGGTAGGCCCGGTTTTAACCGTATACAAATTAACAAGTATGTTTTTTTTTTAAATTGCAGATGCTTGCAATAGAAATAGAAAGCTTAAAATGAATTGATAAATTGAAAGAAAATGAGTGCATTGTACATTAAAAAAAAATCTATAGCTATGGACCAGCCATTAGGAGACTTAAACTACTTTCTTATTATCCTTTAAATTGCTCTCTCAAAACTCGATACGTTACAATTACGGAGTAGAGTGTACTATATATTAAGTGGTTACCTATAAATTTTGTTCGACAGTCTCTTTTCTCAGCTAACTGTCCAACTTCAAGTTTGAATTTTGCTTGTCATGCCGTTAACCTTGAGGTATTTAACTAATAATAATATTTCTTTATTCGGTCATCTGAGCCTAAGCTTAAGTCGAGCTGAGTGGAGCCAAGTATAGAGTCGAACTTTGATTAAAATCGAATCGAGTGAAATTGAGCTAAGCTAATTAAACTTTTCTATTACTGAGCTGATCACCTAAAAGGGACTCGACTCAACTCTTTGCTTAAGCGTAGCCACAATTATTGTAACTCAACTTTTAGCTCTCGAATATCTACTCTTAACCCCACGTTAGTCAAAGATATTTCCTGTGTCAAATATCATCGGGATCGACGATATTATCCTACATTCATCGCCTTGCTAGTAAAGGAGAAAAATAAAAGCAATGCTTCAAATTGAGTCCACAGGAAGTTCTTAATTCCCCCACTTTTCATCCATAAAGCTTACATTCAACAGTTCATTATGATTTATGTGTAGTGATAACCGTGGTTTGCCTACTTTGCTTTGAATTTGAGTATCAGGCTCCTATGGTACGGATTAGGAGCGGCAAACGGGCTGGTCGGGTCGGATAGGTCAAAATGAGTAATTAAAAAACGAATAAATTATACGATCCGACCCATATTTGATACAAATAAAAACGAGTTAACCGACGGATAATATAGGTACTGTTGGGATATACTATTAACCATGCGGTTTAGACATAGTATTATATTTTGTTCTTTATGAAACAATTGTTTATTTAATTTATTCAATTCAATAAAGCACTATTTTAAATAGATCATTTGTAACATGTGTGTCCTTTTGGTTATGTAGTAGACAATTTAGTGTATGGAGTCTTAGCTCATACACAGAAGATTAAATTGTTGGTTCTCATAATTAATAAACTATGTTCACAATCGAAGATATTATCCGACAAAATATCTTGATGATTGTAGCACAAGATTATTGTATAATTTGTCTTGATTATGGGAGTAGGTTTACTCCAACTTCTTGTGCTAGTATACTCAGTGTATATTGAACGGACCAAGTAGAGAAAATGTGTTTTTGTACTGAATACATATAAAACATTTTCTCTAATTCATTAAATGAGCTTATACTCCTAATCTTGATATAATTATTATGATCAATGTAATTTGTTTATTGTTTTGATTTATCAAAAGGTACGACTCTATTTAGAGTTAGTATATGCCTAATAAATTGGACAATAACAAATAACATTTGTGTATAATAATTAGTTGATAGAATCCATGACTTGGTTTTTGGGTTTGATAATACCCCTTTATATAAGCTTGTAAGTTTTCATGTGAAAACCCGGCCGGTGAATTTTGTATCCGTCACATGAGATGGTTTAAGCGGAATTATAAAGGATTTAATTAGTTAATTGAATTAAACTATCAGTGATTTAATTTAATTAACTGGTATTTGAAATCTTAAAATGGGGAGTTAAAATAAGTGTTAATGAATTTAAGAAATTCATATTGAGGAGTTCAATTGCAGTTTTTTAGTGGAATAAATTGCAATTAATTATAGTAAAAATTAATTCAGGCTAATTTAGAATTAATACTATAATTGGTAGCCTCTTATTATTTCTGTGGTCCCTGCTATACCTAGTAAAAACCTGGACAGACTTGGGTAAAAAGTAGCTTGGGAGAAAAGTTACCTTTTTGAGTTGGAGTAGGATTCTACTTATAGAATCCTAATCCCACACGATTTTAAGCCTCTTTTAGGGCTTAATTTCGAGTCTATAAAAGGTAGACAGGTTTCTCCTATTCATTAACCCGAGAGTTGTATTGTTCTTGCCCACCCAAAAGCAAAAGTGTTCAAGGTTTTACTAGGCATATAGCAGAAAACTACAGCCCTGGATTCTTGCTGCTTGGAGAATTTGTGCAACTATTTCAAGAGGTTAGTGTTCCTGATCTCGTTATTATTGCGTTGTCTAGTTTACATGTAATTGATGCCTGATTGTATGCTTGCTTCCGCTGCGCATGTTCTAACAGGTACCACATTATCCATGGCTTCTTGAATATATATGATCACTTTTTGGAGAATTCCTAGTCTTCCAAACTTGACGAACCCCCAATTTGAGGCTTTGCAAATGTAATTGTTAAACCCGTTAGTTATCCATTAGTTATCCATTTTCTAAATGGATAAAAGGGTTTTATCCATATTTCACCTGTTTTTAAAAAGTTTATTATCCTACCCATTATTTAGTGTATAATATGGGTGTTTAAATGTTTTCTTTTATAACGAAATTGGGTTAGTATTCTGATGTATACAATATTGATTCTGATTCCATTCGTTCTGACATACTTCTTTTGTTTGTCTATAGGCTAAAATTCTTATACAACTATATTGTCAGTCACGAAATATTAAAAAGAAGTTTGAATATATCAAAGAAATATTATTAATTCCTTTTCATTTCCAATTTGCCTACCAATATTTTTTTTCTCATTTTAGGTCTAGAAAATAATGGAGCCAATTTAAGAATAGAAAAGGATGTCAATAATAAACAACAAAACCACAAACTCCATTAGCCATTCAAGACATAAGTGTCATATTTTCTCCCAAACTTAGTGCCCTACATCTCAATTAGAAACCTATCAGTAAGATTTCCAAAATCACGAATTTAGGGTACGACGAAAATCGTCTTATAAGCCAACCAATAGTTTCAAAAAGCACACAACACATTCAATAAAGAAAGATTTTAGGGTTTTGGGTGAAGTGTCCAAGTGAGTGGGTAGTTCTTTTTTGGCACCATTCAAACCTTCTTTATTTTGACAGATAAAGTGACGTTTTCAAAAGGGGACAATTTGGCAAAAAGAAATATAAGGAGGACAAAAATTTCTTCACGGGGTTAGGCTTTCAAGGAAAGAAGGACAATTATTTTTGGTAAATAAAGAAAGGGAGGTCCAAATTTAAAGAAAAATGTATTATTGACGAAGAGCAGCTCGGTGCACAAAGTATCATGTAAGATCGGGGGAAGGATCGTATCCTTATAGCTATAGGTATGATATAGGTAGCATATTTTAATGCAAGCATTAATTGCTACTTTCACAGCTTGAACACGTGACTTATAAATCACACGTAACCCTAATTAAACTGTTTTAATGTCTAGACTCATAGTGCTTGTCTATATCAGACAAGGTATGGAGATTAGTTTTAGGATTTGGTGCCCCATTTTATCTGTCTTTAAATTTAACAAGATATTTCTATAGTGGTCTATCGACCTTTTTCGTTTTCCTATTTTATAAATTTATCTTCCACTCAAGTTACATAATGTGTACAGTCACAATAGGAAACTTCCTATATTTGCATTATATGCCCAACAAGTGACTTTTTTTTAATCTTCGAGATAAACTTTCTCTAATATTTGTGAATTCAAGTTTTATGAGCAAACAGAGGTTAAATTTCAAAAATTGCAAAATGCAGTGCAGGCTCATCAATATATGTGAACCAATTTTCTATGGGAAAATGATATTGTATAGATACTCTGAAAATAGTAATGGAAAAAATATATTTTGTATATTATATAAAAAAAAATTATACAAATTTTATACAGTTTTACGGCTATGATATAAATAATTTCGGCCGTGAATTAAAAGTGATATTTTCGTATTTTCAATCAATTGACTGCAGTATCTGCCTTTCAGCTATATGGCTTCTTTAATTTATTTGTACAATACAGTTTAAAAATTAAACAGCAATTGTAACCGTAATAAGTGTGCACCCTTTAGACAATCACTAGTCAAGACCATTAATATAGGAATGAAATTCTTAGCAATGTCACTGGCAGAAATAATACGGGACAAAAAGTATTTTTTTTATATTCCTCTCTGTGGACAAAACTCATTTCACTTCTGCATTTATCGACCAACCTTATCTCTTTCTGCTTGGGTCCTCTAGCTTTCTATCAAAATCACTCACTATAGACCAGAATTCTCGAATAATAACGACAAAACTCAATAATAATTTATGTGCTCCATTAGGAGTACTGGCAAACGGTCGGGTCGGGTCGGATATGATTCAGGTTGAAAACGGGTAATGAAAAAACGGATCAGTTATCCGACCCGACCCATATTTAATACGGATAAAAAACGGGTAAACCGGCGGATAATATGGGTTACCTATATTATCCATGACTTCTTGTATTTTGGGAGAATTCTTAGTCTCTCTAACTTGAGGAACCCCCAATTTGAGGCTTTACAAATGTAAATGTTATACCCATTGGTTATCCATTGGTTACTCATTGGTTATCCATTTTCTAAATGTATAATATGGTTCTTATCTATATTTGATCCGTTTTTAAAAGTTCATTATCCAACCCATTTTTTAGTGGATAATATGGGTGGTTAACTGTTTTCTTTGAACCATTTTGCCACCCCTATGCTCCATACTCTGATTTTAATAATAGGAAGAGGAAAAAAAAAGCAGAATACTTAATATTAGTATTGCGTTTTCTTCGAGTAGGACTTCAAATTTTATAATTTACACCCTGGACATTCTAGCTAATCTTTTCCTGTCAAGTGAACATTTTTTACTACGAGCACAAATTATAATTTGGCGAAATCCTGTAACTAAAACAAAGAGACCATCTGTCGTAATAAAGACAAGTTTATTATGAAGAGAAAATCATGCAATTTAAGTTAGGAAAAAAAATCACAGCGTTACTAATGTGATATACTAAAATTTTGATAACGTGGTTGGTGGTTATAGTTATGCAAGTTTCGTAATGTAGGAATTAGTTATGTAAGAAATAGTTATGCAAGGTTTAGTTATGTAAAATTTCGTTATGCGTGTTTTAATTATGAAAAAATTAATTATGTAAGAGTTAGTAATGTATGAGTTAGTTATTTATGGATTGTAATGTAGAGATTATGTTTTGCTTAATGTTTACTTTATTTTAATTATACATCGTGAAATTTAAAATAAAATCTGAGGGTTTATTGGTTATTTCATTGTTTAGTCCATGTATTATTAATACATGTATTATATTAGTTATTCCACATTCTACCTAGTATAAATAATACATAGATTTTGTTGAAATAAACGCGTGATTATTTGTTAGTGTACAACTGTCTAGTTAATTTGTTAGAAGTTAGTTAGAGGAAACTAGTTCTATATATATGTACAGTAGGTTGAATAGTTACAATTCATTCAGAAAAATAGTTATAACTGAATTTCCCTATACTGCTTCTTCTTCTTCGATTCCTCGTCTGAACTTTCTTCATTCTTCAATGGTGAAACTTAATATGGTATCAGAGCTCGAGTAGATCGATCGAAGCTAGGGATTAATCAGTTAATTCATCTTCTGAAACTGTTGATACAAATTTGGCTCAATTTTCTAGAGATCATCCATGGCGAATTTTGACATTGATAATTCTCGTCATCCTCTGTATTTGCAACCATACAATAATCTTGGCAATGTCATCATATCGATTCAGCTGAAAGGAACTAAAAATTATTCAATCTGAAGCAAGGCGATGGTGATTGCATTGCGAGAAAATCGCAAACTAAGGTTCATCGATGGAGCTGTACCAAGGTGCAATTCACTGCCGATTTGGGGGGAGAATGGGGGCGAGTAACTGCTACAATTCTAACATGGATTATGAACTCAGTATCATCAGAATTGGTAACTAAAATTGTGTATGCGAGTGATGCTCCCGAAGTTTGGCTGGATTTGCCGGACCGTTTTGGCAAGGTCAATGGCTCTAGGGTTTATAACCTTCAATGAGAAATAGCTACAATTTCTCAAGGTACTTCTAGTATCTCAATGTATCATTCTAGACTGAAATCACTGTGGGATGAGTACAATTCCATGATACCTTCACTTCCTGTTAAGGCTGGGACCAAAGATTTCATCGAACACTTGGAGCAGCAGAAACTTTTTCGGCTTTTAATGGGTTTAAAGGAGTCCTATAATGCTATTAGGAGTCAGATCTTACTTCAATTCCATCACCTTCTTTTAGTCGTGCTTATGCAATGCTGATAAATGAAGAAACCAAAGAAGAGTGCTTGAGACCAATTCACATGTCAATGTTGTAAATGAAGTGAATGATTCCACAGTATTCATGAGTTCTAAAGATAATCCAACAAATTTTATGAAGTTCAACAATTTGTATTGTGAGTATTTTCGAAATAAAGGTCATACCTAGGATACTTGTTATAAGTTAGTTGGATATCCACTTAGTTTCAAAGGGAAAAGACAACAACAATATATGCAAGTTAACATGGATATGAATGATAGCGTTCTGGAAAAGGTGATGCTACAAATGAAGACAATACTGGGTGAATCAAGGGATGTTTAACTTCTTCAATGACGAGCAATACAACCAAATCATGAAGATGATAAATAAGGATAAAACAGAGGAGCATGCTGTAAACATAGTAGGTAATTCTAGTTCACAGTCATTAGAAAACTCCACTGATTTCTTGATCATAGACACTGGTGCGACTGACCACATGGCATCTAGTAGTAACATGTTGAAAACAATGACTGGTTTACCTGACTTAATGAGAGGTAGTGTGAATCTTCCAAATGGTAAGAGTGTGCCTGTCATCTGCAAGTGATGGGTTTTCAATGTTTTTGCCTTATGTTTTGATGATCTAACAAACTTACTGTCAAGAACCAGATAAGGAACCTGACACACTTGGTACACATTACAAATGAAAGGATTCCAGCCAGGACTCCAGCTAATGTGAACTACTGCAAGTGTAGAAAATCGAGAAACAAGACAAGGACCCGATCCCTTGTGTTTCCCTGACGGCAATACGAAAGTCAACTGTGCACAGCTGGAAAGTGACTGCAACAGAAACACTGCACACAGTGTAGCAGTTTTGCAGTCACTTGTCCTTTGACCAACCGAGTGCTTACATCATTCAAGTGATGTTAACAAAGGTGTATTAACAAATGTATTACAACAAAAACATCACTTGAACACTTGAGAATTTACTTCAAGCATTCAAGTCTTCTGCAACAGTGGACTTAATTCACAAGAGCTTGAAGAACAAAGTTAAACACTACTACGGACCAGTTCTTAAATCTAGTATTTTGTTGTCCTTAGTTGAGTTGTAACTTTGTGATTGTTCTTATTATGATTCCTAAATTGCTTAGCTAGAAGCGTTGCTTAGGAACCCCTTTGTAAAACCATAAACTTTCTGAGTTTGTGTTGTGACTAGAGTTAGTCATAAGTTAAAGTCTTTGTAACTAGTGAGTGACAAAGTGGTTTGTGGTAAGTGCATCACAAGTTAGTTGAGTGGAAGTCTTTGTAATAGAGTCATTACAAAGTGTCTTGTAATAGTGTGTTTACAAGTTAGTGAAGTTGAAAGCCTACAAGTGTAGGTCGTGGTTTTTTCCCCTTGAGTTGGGATTTTTCCACGTAAAAATTCCGTGTCTCATTTACTTACTATTTCATTAGTATTCTCAGTGAAAACTCATAGAGGACCAGGTACTCTATAGTTTGGTGAACTCTTATAAACTAACAATTGGTATCAGAGCGGGTTCCTCCTATCAGGCTAAAACCTAGGAAGGATCTGTATGGTTGCTCCACCAAACTTTGAAGAAGGTCAATCTACGTACAGACCGCCCAGGTTCAATGGTCAATACTATGGGTGGTGGAAGACAAGAATGTATGATTTTATCATGGCTGAAGATTCTAAGTTTTGGGATGTCATATGTGATGGTCCTTACATCCTAACAAAGGCAGTTGGAGACCTTCCATTGACAATGCCACAAACCAGATACACTGAAGTAAACAGGAAAGCTGTGGAGAAAAATTTTCGTGCCAAGAAAATTTTGGTATGTGGAATAGGACCTGATGAATACAATAGAATTTCTGCTTGTGAAACTGCAAAGGAGATATGGGAAGCTCTGCAAACAGCACATGAAGGAACCACTCAAGTAAAGCAATCCAAGATTGATATGCTCACCACCGAGTATGAACTGTTTAGGATGAAGGACGATGGATCTATTCAAGATATGCACACAAGATTCACCTCTATCATAAATGAGTTACACTCACTTGGTGAAATCATTCCCAGAAACAAGCTAGTGAGGAAAATTCTCAGTATCCTGCCCAGTTCTTGGGAAAGCAAGGTGAATGTTATTACTGAAGCAAAGGACCTGCAGGAGCTGACCATAGACGAGCTGGTTGGAAATCTGAAGACCTACGAGATGAAGAGGAAGATAGACAGTGAAAGAAGAGAACCAAAGAAAGAAAAGAACCCGGTACTCAAAGCTGAAAGCAATGACTCGAGTGAGGAGGATAGTAACATGGCTTACTTAACCAAAAGATTTCAGAAGATGGTCAGAAAAAATGGAGGAATACTGAAAAGGCGCAACTCCAGCAAACCAAAGAACTATGATCTTTGCCATAAGTGTGGAAAGCCTGGGCACTTCATCAAAGATTGTCCTCTCCTGAAGCAAGAGTACTCCAAGTGCAACCCTGAGAAAGCAGCCAAGAGGAACCCGGTTCTTGACAAGGACTTCAAGAGGAAGAGATCTGCTGACAATGTGGTGAAACAGGCTCTTGCAGCATGGGGAGACTCCTCTAGTGAGTCTGAAGATAAAACTGATACAGATGACAGTTCCATGATGGTAGTTGAAAGTGAGGAAAATGAATATGATTCAATATTTGCTAGTGTATTGATTGATGCCTATCATAGTCTTGTGGAGGATAAGGATGCCTTGACCTTAGAGCTAGGAGAAGCTGAACAAACTAGAGATGATCTGGTAGTGTGTGTAGTTGATCTGAAGGAAACCATTTGTGAGCTGGAGAAAGAAAAATTTGTTTTAACCGAAAAAATTGCTAACATAGAACATGAAAGAGATGACTTAGTGGTTGTAGTTGTTGAGCATAAGGAAACCATTGAAAACTTCAGAAAAGAAAGAGAAGCCTTAATGAAGAGAGTGACTGAGATTGAGGAAGAAAGATATGATATTGGTAGTGATTGCAGACCTAAGGGAAACAATAGAAGGACTAGGGACTGAGTCAAAACCTGGAAATTCTGGAAAAGGAAAAGAGGTAGCCAGTGAGGAACACATTTGGCTTGAAAACGAGTTAAAGGCTGTGAGAACTAGTCTGTGTGTTGAATCCAAGAAAAACAAGCATCTCCAAACTGAACTGGAAAGAGTAAAAAATGATCTTGAAAAGTTCCTAAAGTGGACCTGATCCTCAGAAGCTATCACTGCCATGTACGTTAACAATGGTGGAAACAGGCAGGGAATAGAGTTCCAAAGGGAGAAAACCCCTTACAACCCCCATAGCAAGTATGTTACTGTACCAGATAACTACTGTGTACCCGTTGTAGGAACAATGGGCATTTCAAGGAAAATTGCCAAGCCAGGGTCCAGTCCATTCAAAAAAACGAAGTGTTTGCTGAAAATGTAACTACTAAAAAGGGACCAGGTTCCACCCACAAAAACGCATATTACCTGCATGGACTAAGAGAGCTCTTATTTATCCTCTTGCCTACTACAAGGGACCCAAACTTGCTTGGGTTCCTAAAACTAACTCTTGATCTCCTTATGCAGGGAACAGTGAAAGGAAGCAGTCAACAATGGTTCTTGGATAGTGGATGTTCAAAGCACATGACTGGGAACACCATGGACTTTCTTTCACTAAAAGCCCTGCAAGGAGGGAGTGTATCCTTTGGCAATGGGAAAAAGGGGTACATTCTTGGAGTTGGAAAAGTCGGGAAATCACTCACTCACTCTATTGAGAATGTGTACTATGTCAATGGTCTTAAGTACAGTCTCTTGAGTGTCTCTCAGATCTGTGATAAAGGAAACAAGGTATAGTTCTTGTCCAAGATATGTACAGTTACTAATCTAGTAACTGGTGAAGTGGTACTTGTGGCCAAGAGTTACAAGAACATCTATGTTGCTGATTTCGAGTCCATAAAATGTTGTGATCTGAGTTGTCTGAAAGCTGTTGATGATGATGCTGAACTCTGGCACAGAAGATTGGGGCATGCAAGCTTCTCTCTTCTGAACAAACTAATTCAGAAGGACATGGTCCATGGTCTGCCCATGACAAAGTTCAAAGTACAGAAAGTATGTGATGCATGTGCTAGAGGAAAGCATGTGAAGTCCTCTTTTAAGTCTAAAAAGGATGTAAGCACCTCAAAGCCACTCGATCTTCTGCATATGGATTTATGTGGCCTTATGAAAGTGCAAAGCATGGGAGGAAAAAGATACATTTTTGTGATAGTGGATGACTACTCCAGATTCACATGGACTCTATTTCTTAGAACTAAAGATGAAACCTTTGAAGTGTTTGTGGCTTTTGTGAAGAAAATCCAGGTGAAGATGGAGTCTAGAGTCGCATGTATTAGATCAAATCATGGAACAGAATTTGACAATGCCAAATTTGATGAGTTCTGCATGGCATTACTCACAACTTCTCAGCTCCAAGAACCCCCCAGCAAAATGGAGTAGTGGAAAGGAAGAATAGAACTCTTGAAGAAATGGCAAGAACAATGCTGATCGACAGTGGGATTGCAAAGAACTTCTGGGTTGAAGCTGTCAACACTTCCTGCTACTTGGTGAACGGGTGTATGATCAGATCTCTCTTGAATAAAACCCCCTATGAGTTGCTGAATGGAAGGAAACCCAAGCTGACTCACCTAAGAACATTTGGGTGCAAATGCTATGTTCTCAACAACGGAAATGATCAACTTGGTAAATTTGATGCCAAGAGTGATGAAGGAATCTTTCTGGGGTATTCTTCTCAAAGCAAAGCTTACAAGATATATAACAAGCGGACTCAATGTGTTGAGGAAAGTGTTCATGTTATCTTTGATGAGTCCTATCCTTCCTGTCAGAAAAGTGCTAAAGATGATTAAGATGGAGAGCCCGTACTGGTTCCTGGTGAAGTCATTGACATGACAAATGGAAAGGCAGATATGATGAGCCAAGTGAAGGAGCCGAGTGGAGACAATGCTGCCTCTTCTTCAATGGAACCAGGTACTTCAATTACAACAACTGAAGCTGAAGAAAGAGTGGTTGATGCAGTACAGGGTACTCCACAAGTACCTGAGAGAAGAACACAAGAGAACCAGTCAGATATACCAGCTCCTCTACAAATGAACCTCAAATGCCCAACTAAAAACACAAAATCTCTCATCCTCTTGACAACATAATTACTACTCTAGATTCTGGAGTACAAACCAGGTCAAAAGCCAGAAATTCACTTGCCTTCTCAGCATTTCTCTCCCAAATAGAACAAAAAAATATCAAGAAAGCCCTGAAAGATGCAGATTGGATTACAGCCATGCAAGATGAGCTGCATCAGTTTGAAAGGAACAATATCTGGCACCTGGTACCTAGACCCTCAGATCGAACCATTATAGGAACTAGGTGGGTATTCGGGAATAAGCTTGATAAACATGGAAACACTACAAGGAACAAGGCCATGCTAGTGGTTCAAGGCTACAATCGGGAGGAAGGGATTGATTATGATGAAACATTTGCTCTGGCTGCTCGCATGGAAGCTATTAGAATCCTAATCGCTTTTGCATCTCATATGGAATTCACCTTGTTTCAAATGGATGCCAAAAGTGCATTTCTAAATGGACCTCTTAAGGAAGAAGTCTATGTGAAGCAACCTCCAGGGTTTGAATGTCATGAACACCTTGAATATGTGTTTAAACTAGACAAAGCATTGTGTGGGTTGAAGCAGGCTCCTCGAGCTTGGTATGAAAGGCTGTCAAAATTCTTCTTAGAAAATGGTTTTACAAGAGAGAAAATTGACAACACCTTATTTCTAAAGAAACGGGGAAGGAACCTGCTCATTGTTCAGGTCTATATTGATGATATCATTTTTGGGGCAACCGCTGATTCTCTGTGTGAAGAGTTTGCAAAACTCATGGGAAGTGATCTCGAAATGAGCATGATGGGGGAGCTGAATTTCTTCTTGGGTCTTCAAGTGAAGCAATCCACAAAGGGTACATTCATTTGTCAGCAGAAATACATCAAGGAGCTCTTGAAGAGGTTCGATATGGAAGCATAAAAAGTGATAGACACTCCTATTGCAATGGCTACTCGACTGGACATGGATGAAACTGGATCTCTTGTGAATCAAACTATGTATAGAGGCATTATTGGGTCTTTTCTCTATCTCACTGCCAGCAGACCCGATATTGTTTTTAGTGTGGGGCTATGTGCAAGCTTTCAATCAAATTCCAAGGAATCTCACCTGAAGGCTGCAAAAAGAATTTTGAGATACCTTAAGGGAACACAGGACCTGGTCCTGTATTACCCCTCCGGTGATAATTTTAATCTTATTGGGTATGCTGATGCTGATTATGTAGGTTATCTTGTGGACAGGAAAAGTACTTCTGGAATGGATCACTTTCTAGGATCATGTCTTATCTCCTGGATACAAGGAAGCAAAACCCAGTGGCTCTTTCAACAGCTGAAGCAGAATATGTAGCTGCAGCCTCTTGTTGTGCTCAGTTCCTATAGATTAAACAACAACCGGAGGATTCAGGGTATTTACTAATTGTGTGCCTCTTCTATGTGATAACACCAGTGCACTCAACATGGCCAAGAATCCAGTTCAACACAAAAGAACCAAACATATTGATGTGAGACATCATTTTCTGAGGGACAATGTGGAGAAAGGGCTCATCTGTATGAAGTTCTGCAGCACAGAAGACCAAATTGCAGATATCTTCACCAAAGCTTTAATTAGGGAACATTTTGAAAGAAATAGGGTGAAGCTGGGCTATTGAAGCCCAATTGAGAACCTGATTCCTCATCAATTGGCTATGAAAATCACATTCAAGTAAAATTAGCTAAAGTGTTTTCTGGCCAAGTCTAACTCACTTCAATACCATTGCAGGTAAACGCGCATGATGATTATAGAAGTTGTAGATGCATTGCATGGATAATAAAAGAGGATTGAAATTTTCAATGACAGGTTAAGAACCTGGTTCTTGTACCAAAGGTTAGTAGTTCTGTGCATTCTTTAATACACGTCTTGAAAAGGTACAAATATCAACTGCCATGTCATCCACCTTTTCAGACCCTGTTGTCACGTCCTTTCACTTCAAATTTTCTATCTCCCTCTGAAACGTTGCATCTCTCCAAGCACAACCGCCGTTTCAGAACCAGTTCTTATCTCTCTCTTCATAATTATCCTCTCTCATTAAAAACCCTCTCCTTTCTTGACAGACCATAGTCCTCCATTAGAACTTCTCCAAAGACCTTTCTCTCTATCTTTTCAATGGCTGACACAAACTCGGAAATTCCTGCCTCAGTCGTCTCTAACTTTGAAAAACCCATTGAGTCATCCGTCCCCAATGAGTCTTCTATAACCATTCCTGTTCTTATCACTAAAATCACTCCTAACCCAGATTTCTCGTCTCCCTCCAGTTCTAAGTCGACTACCTCAGAAACCCCTAAAATTGTTGATCCTCCTTCTCTATCTTCTGAGTTTCGCGTTGATCAAGAGAAAAGTGGAGAACAGGGTAAAAGTCCTGAGGTAGCAGAGGTTTTCACCATTGTTGCTTCAGATTCTGTGGTGGCCATGGAGCCTATTGAGGAAGAAAATCGCGACCATCTTTGTGGTATCTGTTGATGGTGTCTTACATGAGATAATTTCTGGTGCTTCCATGTCTAAGAGGAACGAGACACAGGGTATGGGGGGAGAAGGAGCCATGGTGGTTGTTGAAGGCTCTGCACTAGCAGAAACTACTGGGCCCACTCGTGAGGAACCTGACCCCTCTCCGGAGGAAACAGGTCAGGGTTCTCACTCCCAGGCCAGTTCTGCTCCTGTATTTGCTGTTGAGCCCTTGGATATTCAAGTCCCTGAGATGAGGTATAGTGATGAGGAGGATCAAGACAACATTCCTCTTGATGCATTCATAGTCAAGCGAAGGGTAGTGTCCACTCCTGAGTCTTATACTAAGCGACCTACTACTAGGTTGAAAGCAAAGGTAGCCTATGACTATGCCCTTCAAAAGAGCAGAAAAAGCAGTAAGAAGAAAAAGAGGAGACAGGTGAAAGACAATGTCATAGTATGTGATAAGGTTGTCCCTGTGGTGGAGGTTGAGCAGGAAACAACAGAGGGACCTAGTTCCCTAGTAAGAAGGTCGTAGAAGAAGAAGCAATCTGCTTCCGTAGAGAATGTTACAACCACCAATTTAAAGTTGAAGGATGTTGTGAGTGAGCCCTCGGTTTCTGATGAGGATGTGTTAGTCAAGTCTAAGGGAAAAGCAAAATCAAGTGGTGTGAAGTCTCGCAAAAGAAAGATGGAACCTATTAAGGAACCCGTTTCTGCGAAGAGGGTGAGAAGTGAAACCAGTTCTGCTTCAAAATGATTAAGGCACCAAAAGGTCCTGATGGGTTGCACTTTTGACCCAACAATTTCTACTATGGCTGGTATGAGACAAGTCCTTGAAATGGTTGAGTTTCAACAGTGGGGACATCTCTTCCAAATGGATGCACCCAAGGTGTATGAGGCAGAAGTTCAAAGTTTCTATGATGAACTCTTTCCCGTTGATACTGACCATATATGTGCCTTGGTCAATGCTTGTATTCTCTATTTCTCTTCTCTATCATGTTATGTGCACATATGTGGCATGAGTTAGATAGGCTAGACTTCGATATGTTGTTGCCTGCTTGTGTATTTTTAATGATGCCAAAAGGGGAAAGTATCATTGAAACAGGGATCTGATTAAAGGGGAAGCATAAAGTCAGGGGGAACTTGTGAAGTTCCTGTTACTTCATTTGGTTATTTTCTGCTCTAAATACATGTTATCAATGTCTAAGTTTGTCATCATCAAAAAGGGGGAAATTGATGGGTTTTTAATGTCTTTGCCTTATGTTTTGATGATCTAACAAACTTACTGTCAAGAACCAGATAGGGAACCTGACACACTTGGTACATATTACAAATGAACGGATTCTAGCCAGGACTCCAGCTAATGTGAACTACTGCAAGTGTAGAAAATAGCGAAACAAGACAAGGAACTGATCCCTTGTGTTTCCCTGACAGCAGTACGAAAGTCAACTGTGCACAGCTGGAAAGTGACTGCCACAGAAACAGTGCACACAGTGTAGCAGTTTTGTAGTCACTTGTCCTTTGACCAACCGAGTGCTTACATCATTCAATGATGTCATCAAAGGTGTATTAACAAATGTATTACAACAAAAAAAATCACTTGAACACTTGAGAATTCACTTCAAGCATTCAAGTCTTCTGCAACAGTGAACTTAATTCTCAAGAGCTTGAAGAACAAAGTTAAACGCTACTACGAACCAGTTCCTAAATCTAGTATTTTATTGTCCTTAGTTGAGTTGTAACTTTGTGATTGTTCTTATTGTGATTCCTAAATTGCTTAGGAACCCCTTTGTAAAACCATAAACTTTCTGAGTTTGTGTTGTGACTAGAGTTAGTCATAAGTTAAAGTCTTTGTAACTAGTGAGTGACAAAGTGGCTTGTGGTAAGTGCATCACAAGTTAGTTGAGTGGAAGCCTTTGTAATAGAGTCATTACAAAGTGGCTTGTAATAGTGTGTTTACAAGTTAGTGAAGTTGAAAGCCTACAAGTGTAGGTCGTGGTTTTTGTCCCCTTGGGTTGGGATTTTTCCACGTAAAAATTCCGTGTCTCATTTACTTACTGTTTCATAGTATTCTCTGTGGAAACTCATAGAGGACCAGGTACTCTATAGTTTGGTGGACTCATATAAACTAACAACAAGGGAAGTTATAACCTTACATGCAGTGATGTAATTCATGATGTATTGTGTGTGCTTGAATTTAAGTACAATTTGTTGTCAGTCTCAATGTTAACTAAGGAGCTGCAATGTTCAGCTAATTTTTCCCTAATATTTTGTTTTTCAGTACCTATACACTAGGAGGCTAAAGGGGATCAGTAAGGAAGAGTATCCCCTGCTCCCAAAAGGGTCCAACAAGAGCAAAATAGCACAAAAGATCAGCAGCTTTCTTGTAGAAGGAATGAAAGTAGACTTCACTACTTGGCATAAAAGACTTGTACATGTACCAGTTAAAGTCATGCAGCAGTTAGATTTTCTAAAGAATAAGAAGTTTCTGGATTGTGAACTCAATAATTGTACTGTATGTCCTTTAGCTAGACAAACAAGGAAATCATTTCCTCTGAGTAATAGTAGAGCTGAAGATATTTTTTATTTGATTCATGCAGACATTTGGGATCCGTATAGAGTACCTACATACAATGAAAATAGATACTTTCTGACTTTTGTGGATGATCATTCCAAAATGATTTGGGTCTTCTTAATGAAATTGAAAAGTGATATTGTTGTTATGTTGAAATCTTTTATTAAAATGGTCAATACGCAGTTTGGGAAGAATGTTAAGATGCTCAAAACTGATAATGGTGCAGAATTTTTTAGCCATGAATGCAGGGATTATCTGACAGATAATGGCATTCTTCACCAAAGCAGTTGTCCACATACTCCACAGCAGAATAGAGTGGTGGAAAGAAGATACAAACATGTCTTGAAAGTGGCAAGGGCATTGAGATTCCAAGGAAGCATTCCACGACAGTTCTGGGGAGATTGTGTGCTGGCACCAGTCTATTTGATCAATAGATTGCCTTCCTCAGTCCTAGCAGGAAAATCTCCATATGAAGTCTTTCACAAAAATCCACCTAGCTTAGTTCACCTAAGGACTATTGGGTGTTTGTGTTTTGCCATAGTAAAAGAAAATGCAGACAAATTCTATCCAGTGCAGAGCACATAGGATACTCAGTATCTTAGAAAGGATATAATTTATATATTCTAAGAAGCAGAAAGTTCTTTGTCTGTGGGGATGTAACTTCAAAGAGGATATTTTCCTTTTCAACTTGCAAGGAATGGGACAAATCCTCCATTCTTAGAATTGAAGAATGGACAGGAAGGAAGTCAATATTTTCACTAGCAACAACAAGCTCACATGCCTGAACAAGGAGCACCTGTTATCAACCATGGCATAATGAATGATAAGGTGCCAGCTGTTGAAGCTGTCGAGGAGATCCCAGATGAACAACCTAGAAGGTCTGCTAGGGGTTTCAGGCCACCTATTTGGATGAAAGACTGTGTGTAAAGTTAATGGAGCTTCTTTATCCAACTGCACATATCCAATATCCAACTATCTGAATTTTAACACCCTTTTATCTACTACAGCCATATCTTGTTGCAGCATCACAGGAAACAGAACCTACATCATATGCAGAAGCCATGAAGGATCCAAGATATATTGAAGCCATGAAGGCAGAGGTGGATGCACTGGTTCTGAATAACACTTGGGAAATTAGCTAATATTCCTAAAGGGAAGGTTCCTATTGGATGCACATGTGTGTATAAAATCAAGTACAAAACCAATGGTGAGGTTGAGAGATTCAAAGCCAGACTTGTTGCAAAGGGATACAGCCAACAAGAAGGTTTAGACTACCAAGAAACATTCTCTCCAGTTGTTAAAATGGTCACAGTTCGAGTTGTAATTGCATTAGTTGCTATGCATCACTGGCCACTTTTTAAAATGGACGTTTATAATACCTTTCTTCAAGGTGATATTGAAGAAGAGGTTTATATGCAATTGCCACCTGGCTTTAGCAGCCAGGGGGGTACTATAGGTTGCAAACTGCTTAAATCTCTCTATGAGCTGAAGCAAGCTTCAAGACAATGAAAGTTGAAGCTCACAGAAGCTCTTTTGCAAGCAGGTTTTATACAGAGTAAACATGACCATTCTTTATTCACTAAAGGAGAAGATGGAATACAGGTTATCATACTTATGTATGTTGATGATCTTCTCATCACAAGAAGTAACACAAAACTGATGAGGCCAAGGTTACATTGCATAAAGCGTTTAATATCAAAGACCTGGGAAACTTGAAGTACTTCTTAGGCATTGAAGCGTGTAGATCTGAAAAGGGAATACTTCTATGTCAGAGGAAGTATGCTCTAGAGCTCATAAAAGAGTTGGGACTGGCATGTGCCACGCCTGCTATCTCACCAATGGAGCAGAACAGAAGGTTTACAACTGTTGAATATGATGAGCATTGTAATTTGGATGATGATCCAACATTGACAGATAAAAAGGGTTACCAGAGATTAGTGTGAAAGCTTTTGTACTTAACTTTGATTAAGTCTGACATTGCTTATAGCGCACAGACCCTAAGTCAATTCATGCAAGCTCCCAAAAGATCTCATCTGGGAGCAGCATATAGGGTAGTGAAATATGATAAGAATGAGCCAGGACTTGAGATCCTTGTGCATGCAATTGGTAACATGACACTCAATGCATAATGTGATGCAGACTGGGCAAGTTGTCCAAATTCAAGGAAGTCAGTGACTGGATACCTAGTGAATTTTGATGGATCATTGATATCTTCGAAGTCTAAGAAACAGACCACAGTGGCAAAAAGTTCAGCAGAATTAGAATATAGAAGTATGGTCTTGGCTGTGTCTGAACTAATTTGGTTGACAGGAATGTTCAGGGAATTGAGAGTAGAAGTTTCGACTCCAATCCAGCTATATACAGACAACAAAGCAGCGATGCAGATTACCATCAATCCAGTGTTTCAGGAGAGAACCAAACATATAGAGATCAACTGCCATTTCATAAGAGAAAAGGTGCAACAAGGACTGATACATCCTACATATGTTCCAACTGATAAATAGGAAGCAAAATTTCTCTGTAAGGGTCTTGGGACTGCTCAGCATTAGCATTTGATGTCCAAGCTAGGTGTTCTAATATCTTCACTACACCTAGCTTGAAATGGGGTGTTGAAATAAATACATGATTATTTATTAGTGTACAACTGTCTAGTTAATTTGTTAGAAGTTAGTTAGAGGAAACTACCCTATATATATGTACAATAGGTTGAATAGTTACTATTCAGTTTGGAAAAGTAGTTATAACTAAATTTCCTTCTACTGCTTCTTCTTCTTCTTCGATTCCTCATTTGAGCTTTCTTCACTCTTCAATGGTGAAACTTAACAGATTTGTTGTATAACTTATCTATGTGTTACTTATACTCTCAATGGAAATAGCAACCAAATATAATATTAGTTATGCTGACTTTTGTATCTCTCTCCTCTCTCTCTCCCCGCGTACCTCTCCCTCTCTCTCCTTTCTCTCTCCTCGCATAACTCTCTTTCTTCCTCTTTCTTTAAACCCTAGCAGCAGCTAGGCCGGCGTCCGGCGACCCACCGGCGCCGTCTCATCTTCCTTCTACTTCTCCGACCCCACCAGACCACTCTCCTCTGTGTTTCCCTTTCTTCAAACCTTTCTTCGCCGTACCATTATTTCTCGGACCGACACTATTTTCCGGCGACCGTTCCGGTGACAGTCCCCTCCTTTTCTTGGTCCCGTGGTGTGTTGTATGTGTTTCAGGTAGCAGGGCAGGCCAGTTGGCCATCACAAAGGGTTGGACGTCGGATTCCAAAGCACCCGGGTTGTATTCGCAGGAATTGCTGTGGCTGCCCAGGCAAGCGCGAGGCATACGGGCGAGTAGAACGGAGCATCACCGGGCGCATCAAGTCATATTTCCAGGTTCTTTCCATCGGGAGTTGGTACCTCCCGTTTTCTTGTCTCTTTCTCCTTGTTAGTTAATTTGTGGCTATTTAGTTAGCATCACTTTAAGCATAATATTAGAATACTTGTAGTTGCAACCGATTATTATCTAGTTTGGGTCTGTGTTAGTGTTGTCCGGAGTTTGTTGTAGGTATAGTGGCTGTGGTGTGGGATGGTAGAGTAAGGTCATGTCCTCGAGGGGTTCCGGGGGTAAGTAGGGGGGGTGGGGAGGGGGTCAGGGGTTGGGACGAGAGGAAAGGAGGGTAAGGGGAAAGAGGGAGCTTGTAGATTGAGGATCGGTTCATGGAACATAGGCACGCTGACGGGTAAGTCTATTGAGTTGGCAAAGATTCTCCAGAAGAGAAAGGTTAATATAGCGTGTGTCCAGGAGACTAGGTGGGCAGGGTCGAAGGCGAGGAATGCGGATGGGTATAAGTTGTGGTACTCTAGAGTCGTGAGGGGTAAGAATGGAGTGGGTATCTTGGTGGATAGGGATCTTAGAGAGTCTGTGGTTGAGGTTAGGCGAGTGAATGATAGGCTAATGTTTATTAAGTTGGTTATCGGTGTGTGCACCCTCAATGTCGTTAGCGCCTACGCGCCGCAAGCGGGCCTGGATGAGGAGGTTAAGAGGCGCCTTTGGGAGGGCTTGGACGAGATTGTGCGTAGTATTCCACCTACTGAAAGGTTATTTATTGGAGGGGATTTTAATGGCCATATTGGGGCGGCTGCTGGTAGTTATGGCGAGGTGCATGGTGGCTTTGGCTTTGGGGATAGGAACGGAGGAGTTACTTCGCTGTTAGACTTCGCTAAGGCTTTCGAGCTGGTGATTGCAAACTCGACTTTTCCGAAGAGGGAGGAGCATCTGGTTACTTTCCGGAGTTCGGCGGTGAAGACTCAGATCGGTTACCTTCTCCTCAGAAGGTGTGATAGAGGGTTGTGCAAGGATTGCAAGGTTATCCCGGGAGAGACCCTCGCGACTCAGCATAGGCTCCTAGTGATGGACATCGGCATCAGGATGAAGAGGAAGAAGCGGTATGCTCGTGGCCGACCGAGGATCAGGTGGGAAGCTTTAACCAAGGATAAAGCCCAGGAGTTGGAGGGGAGGTTATCCGCTATGGGAGCTTGGAGGAGTAGTGGAGACGTGAGCACTATGTGGTCGACGACGGCGAACTATGTGAGGGAGGCGACGAGAGAGGTGCTAGGTGTATCGAAGGGTTTTTCTGGCAGGCACCAAGAAGACTGGTGGTGGAATGACACAGTCCAAGGTAAAGTGGAGGCGAAGAAGGTAGCGTACGCGAAGTTAACAGGGAGCACAAGCGAGGAGGAGAGGAGTGCGAATATAGAGAGGTACAAAGTGGCTAGGAAGGAGGCAAAGCTGGCGGTCATGGAGGCTAAGAATGCAGCGTTTAGCCGTCTATACGAGGAATTAGGGGAGAAAGGCGGGGAAAGGAAGTTGTTTCGGCTGGCTAAAGCGAGGGAGAGGAAGGCCCGGGATCTGGACCAAGTAAGGTGCATCAAAGACGAGGATGGTAGAGTATTGATGGGAGAGTCCCAGATTAAGCAGAGATGGCAGACGTACTTTTATGGTCTTCTGAATGAGGAGGGGGACCGGGATATAGCGCTAGGGGACTTGGGGCATTCAGAGAGTCTTCGAGATTTTAGGTATTGTAGGCGCATTAAGGTGGAGGAGGTCGTGGGGGCGTTGCGTAAGATGAGTAGGGGTAGAGCGACCGGGCCAGATGAAATTCCGGTTGAGTTTTGGAAGTGTGTGGGTAGAGCAGGATTGGAATGGTTGACTGGATTGTTCAAAGTAATTTTTAGGACGAAGAGGATGTCGGAGGAATGGAGGTCGAGTACAGTGGTACCGTTGTACAAGAACAAGGGTGATATCCAGTGTTGTAACAATTATAGGGGTATCAAGTTACTTAGCCATACCATGAAAGTCTGGGAGAGGGTGGTGGAGGTGAGGGTGAGGAAGACGACGTCTATATCCGACAATCAGTTTGGTTCATGCCGGGCCGCTCCACTACGGAAGCTATTCACCTTATTAGGAGGTTGGTGGAACAGTACAGGGATAAGAAAAAGGATCTGCACATGGTGTTTATTGACTTGGAGAAAGCGTATGATAAGGTTCCTAGGGAGGTGCTCTGGAGATGTCTTGAGGCGAAGGGCGTGCCGGTAGCTTACATACGAGCGATCAAGGACATGTATGATGGAGCTAAGACTAAGGTTAGGACGGTGGGAGGCGACACGGAGCATTTCCCGGTTGTTATGGGATTACACCAAGGCTCAGCGCTTAGCCCTCTCTTATTTGCCTTGGTGATGGATGCTTTAACACACCATATTCAAGGGGAGGTGCCATGGTGTATGTTATTTGCTGACGACATAGTTCTAATTGATGAGATGAGGGCCGGTGTTAACGAGCGATTGGAGGTTTGGAGACAGACTCTCGAGTCTAAGGGTTTCAAATTGAGCAGGTCTAAGACAGAGTACCTGGAATGCAAGTTTAGCGTTGAGTCGAGGGATGTAGGCGTGGACGTGAGGCTTGGGCCACAGGTCATCCCCAAGAGAGATAACTTCAAGTACCTTGGGTCGATGATTCAGGGGGACGGAGAGATCGACGAGGACGTCACTCACCGCATAGGGGCGGGCTGGATGAAATGGAGGCTTGCATCTGGAGTCTTGTGTGACAAGAAAGTGCCACCGATACTCAAAGGTAAGTTTTATAGAGCTGTAGTTAGACCGGCCATGTTGTATGAGGCAGAGTGTTGGCCGGTTAAGAACTCTCATATCCAGAGGATAAAAGTAGCAGAGATGCGGATGTTGAGGTGGATGTGCGGGTACACTAGGATAGACAAGATTAGGAATGAAGATATTCGGAAGAAGGTGGGCGTCGCCCCTGTGGATGACAAGATGCGGGAAGCGAGACTCAGATGGTTTGGGCACGTGCAGAGGAGAAGCCTCGATGCACCGGTGAGGAGGTGTGAGAGGTTAGCCGTGGTGGGTACGGGAAGAGGTAGAGGGAGACCTAAGAAGTATTGGGGAGAGGTGATCAGGCAGGACATGGCACGACTGCACATTTCCGAGGACATGGCCCTTGATAGGAAGGCCTGGAGGTCACGCATTAGGGTTGTAGGATAGGGGTAGTAAAGCTTTCCTTACTTCATTCCGGGGGTGAGGCGGGGTTGGATTAGGGTTGGTCTTAGATGGCTTGCAGTTTATGTTGGACCCACACTATTCTTGTTGTTTGTCTTAGCCCCGGGCCTTAGATTATGGTTACTGTTATTGCATGTCATTCATCTTTCGGTTTTTATGTTTATGTTATTATTACGATTTCCACTGGAGTTACTAATAATTTCTCTCCTCTTGTTTTTTCTTACTTTATTTTTGTCTTTCTGAGCCGAGGGTCTATCGGAAACAGCCTCTCTGCCCCTATCGGGGCAGGGGTAAGGTCTGCGTACACATTACCCTCCCCAGACCCCACTATGTGGGACTTTACTGGATAGTTATTGTTGTTGTTATTGTTGTAACTAAAGGCTACCAAACATCGTATTAGTTATACTCCTAGAACATGAATAACTTACCTTGTAACTAGCTACCAAACATATCCATTTACGAGGATTATATGTCAATCTAAGTTATTAGTAGAAAAGGATTCCATCTTTTGTTTTGGAATTATAGACACATTAATGATTTTGAGAGTTGATTGAAATGAACGTGTATCATGCAGGTTTAGTGTAACACTTTCAGGGAGGAAAAAAAATGTATTAACACTTAATTTCAATGGTTCGTAGTGTCCCTATTGGAGCCAGTGTTTCAAGCTGCAAAATCCTTTCAATAGTTTTACCCTATTTCCATGAAGAAGAAAAATTACTACTATTTGAAAGTTATGTTACCCGAGTGAAACAGGGAAGAAAAGGAAACATTAGACTCATTAGACACTTTGCAAAAATCTATTTTTTCAACCTTTTATTGTCCAGGGAAAAAAAAGGAGAGAACTAATGATATGAGAGCAATTTCAAAAACTGCAAGTAAATCAATGACACGTAGTTGCACTCTTTCCTGCTCAAATTAATTGTACTAAGTTGATTTGTGTGTCAAAATCACGAAATTTCACTGTCAAACTATTCTAAATTAGGTATATAACTTAATCATTCGATAGTTAACAAGTGGCTACTATTGATTTCAAAACTTTGATTGATAAAGTTAGTCAATCGGGGCAATTATAGTTGGTTGGACGGAGAAATAAAAGAAATATAAAGATAGTAAAATTCTCATAACCAGTTATAGTTTAAATCGGAATTGGTATATAAAGAATTTAGCCTTCACAATAAGTGGTTATTTGTACGCAAGTAAGATCATGAATATTTGAGCTTTTAATTTTCAATAGTTACACTACTAGATCACATAGAAACGAATTGTACTTAATTATCATAAAATTGGTTAACTGAAAAATAAAATTGACAGCATTGATACATTAGATTACATTATTCTACTAATATATATATATATATATATATATATATATATATATATATATATATATATATATATATATATATATATATATATATATATTGTGCATACTTAACCATTTGAGCCAACACATGTGAACTAATAATGTGTGGAATTATAAAAGAGTTACAGGAGATCTTGTCATTTGGCTAGTTATGAGTTTATCTGAACTTATTTTTATATATATAAAAGTTCATACACATAAGTCTACTTTTTTAAATATATTTTCGGTCGTATTGGAAGACAGTGATGCAATTGTTAGAGTCGATGTTCCTTTTAGAAGAGCATAATGAAAGTATAGTGTTGAACAAGTAAATGTAACTATTAAATGCTACTGTGGTAAATTCAACGATATTAGCGGCCCTGTTACTTAAAAAAATATGCTAAACGTGCTCAAATGGCTAAATTTTTTGAATTAGATCGTGCTCTTCTTTGTCGGACACATTTGCATGGTGCTATAACATTGTTCAGAAATGTTTTTGTTATATAGTATATAATATATACATTGAGCTAGGTAAGGTTCATGAACACAGATGGTGCAAGTCCAAGTCCAATGTTACGATCCGTCTGTCAGTGGTCAAATCTTCTAATTCAGTTCACATATCTAGCATAAAGAAAAAGCAGAAGAAAAGTAAAACTCATTAAGAAAATTGAAACCCCAATAAACAAAACAATAACATAAAATAATACTTATAAAAAAGAATTCGGAACTCAACACTCAATAGTGCACTTAATCATATAAAGCAGGGGGGCAAGTTGTAATAAGAACAGTAGCTATGTGTATCTCTTCTTCTTTGACATGAAGCCGACAGAACTCTTTACTGTGACAGCTCATGCCTATATTTTCTCCCTTTTTCTTTTCCTTCAAATACAGCACACAACCCCATCAAACAGACCGACTTGTTTTTAACAAACAAATATTTTACTCTCTTTTTACTCCTCCGACCGCCTTTCTTCCTCTGTTTCTCTCCTATTTCCTCTTCAAATCTCAGCTTACTCCTCTTTTCATATATACAGTTTCTGAAGTGCTAACAGACATTTAAAGCTCCTACGTTAGCTTCTATAAGAATATTTCTTTCTTTAAGTGTGTTGTTTGAGCTGTTTTCATTAGTTTGTTTAAGCTGTTGTGTCAAATCTTGGAGGATATTTTGCACCAGACAGAATGAATAAACAAGAAATGTTGAAGACTCAGGTATGACTTGTTTCTTGCACGCTCTCTTGTATTTGTTTGGATTTACTACTAATTTACACTAGTGTAAATTTAGCTGTTGTTGCATGTTGTGTAGAGTTATGTTTTAGTTACTACGAATACCATTTGTGTAGATATCTTTTAGATGATATATATAGTAATATTGTAGTAGAAATTGAACTCTGTCTCGGTATTCCTTTGGAATTGTTCTCAAATACTCATCTCTATGGCGCTGTTACTCTATAGTTTTTACGGTTCGAGCCGTGAAAGCAGTCACTAATGCTAGAGCTAGGTAGGCTATTTACATCACACCTCTTGGGTGCGGTTAATCTTTTGGACTCTTCATGAACACGAAAGCTCTTGTGCACGAGCTACTCTTTTTAAGAAGTAGAGCATGTGTTCCCATTTTTTCTGAAATTTCTTGTTATCTTACTTTATAACATGTGGTACCACCTTAATTTGATATTTGTTTGAATTCATGTAACCACCTTAACTAGCCATTTCTTGTTTTGGCTATTGAACCTTATGATTTCTATGTTGTTGCAGACTTGTGTTCTTAAAGTGAATATACACTGTGATGGCTGCAAACAGAAAGTGAAGAAAAAACTGCAAAAGATTGAAGGTAACTTACTTCATTTTCACTTGGTTAACATATCCCCATGTGTTAAAACTAGAATTATGTAGCAGTCAACTTGCTAATAAAGAATTATATGAAATATTCACATGCTTTGGGGCCTAGGAATTTGCATCTGTGATCTGTTTTTATCTAACTTAAGTATATATTTTTTACAGGAGTTTACACAGTGAAGATTGATGCAGACCAAAGTAAAGTAACAGTGACAGGAAATGTTGATCCAACAACACTGGTAAAGAAACTAGTGAAATCAGGAAAACATGCAGAGATATGGGGAGGACAAAAAGGGGGAGGTTCTAATTTCAATATGATGAACAATCAGCTTATGAACATGCAATTGGACAACCTCAAAGGTGGAAAAGACAACAAATCTCAAAAGGGTGGTGGCGGCGGGAATAAGGAACAACCAAAGGGGGGTGGGGGTGCACAACAGTTTCTTCAGATGATGCAAAACCTGAAAGGCTCAAAAGATAATTTCAAGATGCCTAATATGCCTAACGCAAAGGACCAAAAATCTGTGAAGTTCAATTTGCCTGAGGATGATTTTGATGATGAGTTTGATGATGATTTTGACGATGATGAAGATGAGTTTGATGATGATTCTGATGATGGTTTCGATGGCCGCCCGGTCGGCAAAATGATGCCTGCTATGGGGGGTGGTCATGGACCCCATGGGATTAATGCAATGATGAATGCAAATTTAAAGGGTGGGGCTATGAATAATAATGGTGGAAATGGCAAGAAAGGTGGTGGTGGTGGGGTTGAAATACCTGTACAAATGAAGGGTATGGTTGGAAATCATAATGATGGTAAGAACAATAATGGAGGAAAACAGGGAAAGGGAGGGAATCAGAATCAAAGTGGTGGTAAAAATGGTGGTAAAAGTGGAGGTGGTGGGGGTCTACTAGATGGTAAAAATGGAGGGGTAAATGGTAAAGGTAACAATAATGGAAGTTTTGGAGGAAAGAATGGTGGGGGAGGGAAGATGGATGGAGGCTTAATGATGAATAGTATGCAACAAGGACCTCATGGGATGAGTATGGGCCAAAAAGGCGGAGCCCCCATGAGTATGGGCCCGATGGGCCAGATGGGAAGCTATCCGATGGGCCAAATGGGGAATATGCCGGCAGCTCAAGGACTACCTGCCTCCGGTGGGGCCGGGTATTACCCCGGGATGGGACAGGGACAGGGACAGGGCAACCCTTATAGCCAACAACAACAGTACATGGCACAAATGATGATGAACCAGCAGCAACAACAGCGGCCAGCTGGATATGATATGTACGGCGCCCATCCGATGATGTACGCCCGGCCTCATCCAGCCGTGAGTTACGGGCCGCCTATGGGAGCTCCGGTGCATGATAATTTTACTCATATGTTTAGTGATGAGAATACAGGTAGTTGTAGTATCATGTAAATTGTTAAGAAGTTTGTGCTGAACTTTGTTTTGGTCTACTTATGAAATGATGAGCGAGTATGCTTTTGTTTTTAGACAGCAATTGTTGGAATATTCTGCTCTACCTATTACTAAGTTTTACCAAGTAGTTCTGCTGCTTCATATCTCAAAAACCAACTTGGTTCAAATAATGATTAGTTCAGTAATTTTTCTAGTATAATCGAATTACAACCTTGATGCAGTACATTTGATCCAAAAAACAATTTTGGAAGTAGCAAACTCGCAATTAAACACACATTCACTAAATGAGAAGTGTTGGAATTTGGAAAGGAATCACTTGGGAAACAAGATAGTTTTTTCCAACACTAGTTGAAACTTAAAGCTCAGGCGATGGATCTTTTGCTTTTGGCAAAGTCACAATATGTTTAAGTATAGTAAGTAGGAAGCTTCTGCTAAAGCTTTTCCTAGAAATCACTTTACAGATGAGCACATGGCTTCCTAGAAATGAATAAAGGGCATACCGGTGCATTAAGTTTCCGCTATGTTTGGGTTCCGGGGAAGGATCGGATCACAAGGGTCTATTATACGCAGCCTTATCCTGTATTTTATAGCTGGGTCCGGGGAAGGATCAGATCACAAGGGTCTATTATACACAGCCTTATATTTCTGCAAGAGGTTGTTTTCATGGCTCAAACCCGTGACCAGGACCGTGACCTCCTGATCACATGGAGGCAACTTTACGAGTTACGCCAAGGTTCCAAAAGAAAAATAGATAAAAAGAAAGCAGGAAAGAACGAAGGAGGGGTTAAAAAAGAGAATTCCATATGTATCTCTAAGATATTTTTTAAGGTACTAGTAGTATTGACTAGAATAAATATCACATTGATATTTTTGGGGCAGAGAAGACTGAAGATGTACTAACAGGTCTGGCAAGGGCTTTAATTGCATTCATGTGCACCTACATATTAAAATCATGCCAGAATTCTTGGGTTAGGTCAAACTAATTAATCAAATTCACGATCTATTGACCAAGCACGTGAGTTCTTGAATTCTGAGTTCTGAATATTAAACAAAGAAGGGTAGATAGTAATTTTTAGGTCTTTGGAAAATATTATAAAGGAAAATTTGCAATTTGGTTTTTAAAGAAATGAAAAACTGTACTATGGTCTTTTTGATACTACTAATTAATAAAATACATTTAACCTTCGCTAATCAATATGTGCCGTTTGGGTCTGAAGTTTTCTATTATTAGCGATGTAAAGGATTGAGAAAACGGTAAACTATTCCTTGAAAAACAGAGTAGAAGCGTTAAAGATGAGCCTCACATGATATAACAATTTCATTGGAAAAAGCCAGAAACTCACATAATAGATAACATTTATTACTTTATAAAAAAATTAAAAAAAAATTATCAGAAATTGAGGGATTGAAAGCCAAATTTCAACAGACCGAGGACTAAGGTAGTTAGGTTTCTTATGGCTGGGTTTGATAGAATAGCATGTGAGGTCCATTTTTCATTAGTATTGGGCCAAAAAGCTTCAAAACCCATAAGCCCATTAGGCTACTTTTCTTTATGGCCCAATTTATGCAATTGTGCGTCATCAGCATCCCAAATTTTGCAGAAATATAACACTTTTTGGGATGGTCTTTAACTTTTGATCACCGCTTGCCTCATAGGCCATAAGAAAATTTCAAGGTCAAAAGTTAAAAGTGTTGTCCACGGGGCTTAGCGAGGGGCAACACTTGTTAAACTTAAAGTTCTATTGATAGGGCAAGCGGGGGACAAAAACTCGCCAAAATTTTACGGTATAGCCAGTTTTCAGACTGGTCAATCAAAAATAGCCAGCGTTTACCAAGTCAATGAAAAATAGCCACCGTTTTGCTGCAATAGAGACCGGTCCAGCATAATATACTGGAGTTCGGTGCACTTGTGTATGAACTCCAGCATATTATGCTGGACCGGTATACTTTGCTGGCTCCAGTATAATATACTGGAGACTGGAGCACCGGTGCTCCAAACTCCAGTATATTATACTGGACCATTATACTTGCTGGAACTCCAGTATATTATGCTGGAGTTCTAGTGTATTTATGCTGGAACTCCATCATATTATGCTGGAGTTCCAGCATACTATCTTGGAACTCCGGTATAATATGCTGGAGTTCAAGTATACTAATGCTGGAACTCCAGCATAATATACTAGAGTATTTTTCGGGTTTTGAACAGTGTTTTCGCTCAGATTTATCTTTACGTAAAAAATGGCTAAATTTCGATTACTTTTTAAATTGGACTATTTTTGAACGACCAGTTGTAAATCTGACTATTTTTAAAAATCACCCCAAAAACTCAAGACCATCCACTTTGAGGACTATTTGTATACATCGCCCAGCAACATCCTGTGGCAATAAATTTAGCTTCTATATATTCATAGTGTAAAAGAAATTTCATATGAGTCTCCTAAAGGATAACTATAACCTATGATAAATGCAAACTTATATTTTCAAAAATTTCATCGAGTAATTAATTGAGAGAAGCTGAAACAACTATAAAATATTATTTTAAAAAGTAAAGTCGTAAGACAAGACGTTTTATAAAATAGAGACCTTCCTCGAAAGTGTTTACAAGTTAATAGAATGACATAGTTCTTAAAAAGGAGAAAACTACGTAAAATAACAGAAATATAATAAAATTTTGTAATTTTTTTAACCGAGAATCTAACATACTAATAAAAACATAACCAATACGATAATACAATAATTATGAGATACAAATCAAGTGAAGTGTCTCAACCATCTAGTCTAGGTAAAAAAAGGGAGAAAACATTGTCGTCAACATGTTGTCAAACTACCTATTGTACCTCAAAAATACAAGTAACTAATGAAGACACTTTTTGGTGCGATAATATTTACTTAAAACTAAAAGAACTCGACATATATTACATACACCTTAAACTCCCCAATGCATGGTTTGGAGAAAGTACAGAAAAAGGAGTAAATAACTAGTACACAACATTTTTAAAAAAAAAACATACAGACTCATACATATATCTAACCCTTAATATAGGAAAATCCTCGGATCATAATTCACTCCATCTCATCGTCGAAGGAGGTGGAAGTAGTGAAGTTGAAGTTAGAACAACTAGTGTTATGTGACAGTAAGGAAGAACTAAAACCCAATCTGGACCTCACAAGATCAAACTGAACAAAGTTATCTTCTAGTTGATGTACCCCTATCACAACAGGATTCTTAGGGTTTTCTCCTCCATCAACAAAAGCCAAGCAAGACACACCAGGTCGTGCTTGCACCATTGAATTTGCTCTAGTAATCGTCCACGTAACGTTCCTATTTTGCATGACAAAATCAATGTTTGGAACGTTGGCGTTTGTCAAGTTGTTGGAGTTGAAACACAGTCCGAATGGTGATATTGGATTCACTCGAGAAACCCCAGAGAGTTGGTTGGCAAAGAATTGAGTGAAGGCAGTGAAAATGTTGTGCTCAAGAACTGTGTATGGCCTTATAGTACTAATCTTTGCACCACCAAAATTTCGAGACCTCGTTGAAATTAGAGATGAACGGTTCAATGGTACAAGCTTGTTATTTACCTTTATGGATCTTACTGGGATGAAATATTCGCCTTGTGAACCGATGATTAACGGTGTGTAGGTTAAATTTCGTGACACATCTAGTCCTGGTTGCGTTTCATATGATCCATTAGTCCCGAAAAAGATTGCACCATTTTTCTGTGAGGAAGAGGGTAAGCACAAGGCGAATTGACGAGGGAAACCGAAATGGGAAGCAAGTTGAATTGGGAGAGAGATAGAGTCATGGCCTAATCCAGCTACTCCTTGAACATTTCTAGGTAAAGGACCTTGTAACAAAGATGAAGGCGAACAAGCAAAGAGAAAATGACGGATAGTAACTAAAGGACCAGTATTTGAACCTTGAGTAGTACTAATAGACTGAATTGAGAGAGAATCTTGAGCGATTTCGCTAATAGCAGTTTGGCGAGTTAAAGGGTTTGTTGTTGTAACAGCACAAGTGTTGTTATGGCAACCAGGTCTAGGTGAAGGAGAGAAACATTTGTTGCAAGAATGAACACCAGCGCGAGAACATTGAGTTGAGCGACAAAAGGGAGCAAAATAGGTGTTCGAAAGATAGTTTGTTTCACAATTTACTAACAAGAACCTGCCATTCAAGTCAATGAGAAATGGTAGTGATCGCTGAGGAGTTCTTTTAGTGATGTTGGCAATGTGAAGACCTGTGGCAGAATCCTTATACACTGGCAAAACTAGGCCATTAGGTTTGAAGGGGGCTCTAGTACTAGTAACTTGTGATTGTGATAGAAAAACAAGATTTGAGAGAACTACGAAAGTAAGAAGAAAGTGAAAGATTGATGAGGCCATACTTAGAGAGAATAGAAGAAAAGTTTTTATGTACTACTCCCTTTTAGTACTGATGAACAAGAGTGAGTATACACATTTATAGTGTGGGAATTTCTGTAGTTTAACTAGGGGTGTATCTATAGTTAAGGATAGAGACAATATTTCAGCTGTTTTGTCATTTTTCATGTGATGATGCACGCCAGGCTAGCTGTTGTCCTTCATTCTTGTTTGAGAGTCATTTCAATGACGTTAAAACATGGTTTTCCTGTCAACAAACTCAGTTTAGCATGTAAGTTTTTAACATGATCATGCTCTCTTTGGACTGTCGTAATTAAAGAGAACAAGACAATTTCTGTGTGTTCGAGGTTTTAAGACACATGGTATTGATGAAAAACTTCATTTTGTCAGTTGTTTTACAAGTATTTCCACATATCCCGCAAAGTGTTGTCATTGTTTATTTGTTTGCGCCTTCAATTATCTGCTAGCTCAACGACCTCCATTTGATTGATCATAACTTTATCACATCTTCCGTTCCTTTAAAAAAATCTTTATTTTATAAGAAGTTTCGAATTGGAGCATCTTTAATAGTAGCCTAGCTTTTCCTAAGCAAGGTTTGTATAACTATGGTTCACCATAGAAGGTTGTCCATGAAAAGAATTAAGAAGCCTAAGGGACGTCTACTACTCCTCCCTGGTCAGCTCCACATCACCCCACAACAACCAAATTGGTTCCTTCACAAATCTACCAGCATTGGTTTTGTTCTTCGATCTAATACAGATCGCTGGCTTAATAAGGATATATTTGTCTTTAAATATTCTTTTCACATGGTGCAAATTTATAAGATGCAGATTCTCAATACGAAGTGCAAAAGGCTCACTCAAAAAGTTTGCAATATAACTACTATCTTTGGTACTTCCTGCATTCTGATATTAAGCCCATACGCATGAATAGGTAGATTTTATGTCCACCTAAATTTATATCAAAACGAAACCACATTTAATTTTTGATGTAGTTGATTCATACGAAGAACAAGCTTGCTAAACAAACAGCTTCATTCATCATTACTGTTGTGCCTATGCGTTCCTTGAGTTATAGTGGGTTGTTTAGTGTTTTAACGTAGCCACCTATGTCCATTTATAAGTAGCTCATTACAAAAATTGGCCAATAGATAAAATATTACTAATATTAGCCAATTAGCTATTTGTAGCAAAAAAATATCAAATTTTTGCTTTGTTTTGAGTGGGTGTTATTAGAATAGATTGGACACAACTTAAGGAGCTTGAATCTCAGTTTTGGGATGATTTGGTGAAGTTTTGAGGTGGTTTGAATTGAAAATTCGAAGTAAAAGCTGAACATGAAAAAAATGATATGTGTATCACACTGTGTATCATTTGTGTATCACATATGTATCATATTTGTATCAATTGTGTATCACATGTATATCCATGTATACCTGTGCGTGAGATACATGCGTGATACATATTTGATACATGTGTTGCAGAAGATTTTTTTGAACTCGATTTAATTACGAATTTTGATGCAAAACCAGTCCAAATCACCTCCAATCTTCCTCAAATTTTGTATATTGACTTATCTATATATTTTCAATGAATTTCAATTATACCCATTGAAAAAGTTCCTTTTTTGTTTAAATTTTTGGAATATTGTATAGATTTTTGTATTTCATCACCTTATTTGCTACCTCGTCCATGAAATTTCCTTTCCGTCTTGTATCTAATGTTGCTAATGACGCTTAAAATATGGAAGGTGATTTTTGCATGTGATTTTTTGAGAGAAAGACCCTATTATTTGGTTTTTCATTTTTTGTTGGCTAGTTTTGGTAAGTCTATGACTAATGGCTAGAGGTTGGTAAGTTAAAATTTATTTGGGACATTTGTGTAAATTTCCCTTTAACGTATTGGGGACAAAGGGCGTCAGTGGGGCAATACCCGATAACAATAAAACAATTCCATTGTTTGCTTTGTCCCTATCCATTTTCGCGAAATAAAAACCTTTTCGCTGTTTACTATACTTTTAACTACTGAGGGCTCCCCACATAAAATTACCTGCAGTTGGAAACTTCACTAAAAGCTACTAGTATCTTCTTTTCAGTTTCAACTTCAAGCACCTTTTTTTTTTTTTTTTAACTCAAATATTGTCCAAATACCTATTAAGGTTCTCCGACAAGCAGAAGAAAGGAAATAATTGAGGTTTTAGTCAAGCAAAACAATCATAAAAGAACGAGCGATATTAACGGTCTAGAATTCCAATATGTGAATTTGAAGCCAATAAATAGCTCTGTGACATTATCCGCTACAAAATTATCCAATTCATCTCGTTTAATCACCTTTTCCCTTCCTGTCAGTGGAGGCTAAAGTTACAGATAAATTGCACAAAGAAAAAACTTGATCATCTGTATGTCTCTGGCAAGCGGTAACCAGTCATCACAAGTTTGTTTGCAGACATTTTCCCGGTCTTTGGCATAACATGCCAATGCAGTGTTAGATTAAAATCTTTACCACGGAGGTTGCTTCCCTATAACAAGGAATAAGGTACTTGTGAATACCATGAAAAGACCAAGAAAGCAGAATAAAGCAAAATGCTTCTGAAACTAACCTGATCAACGAAGCGATACTTGTTTGTGGTGTGAATCAAAAATTTTGCATGCTCCTTACTGGGGATAATACCATCCCATAGAGATATCTGTTTGTAAAGCTATCAGATCAGTTGAAGGAATTCAAACCAAACTCTAATCTGGTAGGAAAACAAAAAACAAAACAAATTCTCAAGCAGGTATATCTTTTAATTAATAACCGTAGTGTCTGGACCAGCTTGTGCGCACTCCAACTAATTCCACGGGGTATCTGCTACCTCCCCCAGCACAGGTACCGAGTAACTTTGTCCACTAAGACTTGGACAGATAAGAAGAAATTACCTAGTGTTTTTTGCGCCGATGGATTTGAACCCGAGACCTCATGGTCCTTAACCCACCTCATTGACCATTACACCACACTCTTAGGTTCACTAAGCATATACTCGTACTTGCAGGAAAATCCTATCACTGATAAAGAAGTACAAGACTGTATTCCTTTTTTACAAGGAGAAGCAAAGGACTGATATGTTGATACATACTGAGTTACTGCAATACATTTTTTTAAACAATGACACAAACCTCAAAGAGCTATCTACCAATAAATATAAGACAAGGAAAATATTCATCAGATATGCAGTTCTAAACCAATGAAAGACAGACCTGATTTAGAGCATTCTTTGGAGTTTCATACTCAGCTGCCAAAAATACAAACACCTGCAAATTTTGACATAATTAGAGTTGCACATTGCAAAAAGTGTGTGTAAAGGCAATCCCTACTTACAGGCAATCTGACCGATCAATACCAAAATATATCTTAAGAGACCGAAGTTAAAAACCATAAAATTTGAATTCGAACATCTGGTAAACCTATTGCAGACATTAAAAAATCACTTGTCATATACTGGAAAACCAGAGTGCGTGAATCTTGCTCTTTTTGAATTATTCCGGTCTCTTGTTACACATGCTAAGTTCATGCTTGACATGATTTCAATAAATGGTATGGTGAAGCTGTAAGAAACTCTAAATCATGTCCTCCAACTACAAATTTGGTTCCAAAGCAAATAAAAGGGGAAGTAAGTGAATAAAACCAGCGTTCTCACAATCACTGTGACAATCTTTTAAGGTCATTCAGTAAATTTTCACTAAAATATACAGTGGAAGAGGAAATACTGCAACAAGTCATTGGACTTATTGGCCAAACTTCATCAAGTTGTACAACAAGGCATAGAATTTAGTATCTGACATTGCTATAGGTAACCAATAGCCTGGTAAATTTCTGTATTACATTCTGTTTCCAATTTCCACGTCCTAAAATTCAGTGTTTTAGCTGTGGCATCAACATCCATATGACCACCTCTCCTCTACATTCTAGCGAACTTCAATGATATTAGACCAGGGATGACAAGTGTACATATATTATGTCCTAGAGATTAGCTTAGTGGAACATAAGATGTATACACACCCAGACATCCAGACATTCATATGTACTCACGTAGAAGAAAATCAGACCAAGTAATAGGGATTAAAGAATGAAATCCAAGTTATGGTGCAAATAAGGTAGACAGAAAACCTGCTTAGTATTCCACGTGAACAATGATTGTAAATCTGCTGATATGTTCAAGGTCAAACTGATCTGCATAAAAGGAAAAGTATACATGATATGGTCAAACTTCTTTCAAAATTAAGTAGTTCATAGAACCACTTAATCAACAATGTTAACTAGGAAGCTTAACATAGCTAACAATTTCATGTAGATCAACAAGATAAAGAAAAAAAACTGATACCTTAGGATTTACAAGTTTTTCTTAGAACCGTATGATACATATACCATATGCTAGCATGTTCATCCAAAAAATATAAGATTGTCCAGGCAGCAATTCACGCTCTTTTCCAGCAAGAATGGTCTCGGCTTTAGTTTGGCAGGAACTAGTGGGTATACTGACAATTCTAAGCAAGATTGAGAGGAAGACATTATAATTAAATGCAAAGTGCACTCAAACTAGCATCCTCGGCTCTCTGCTGGGAGTGGATAAGGGTAATATCAGGGATTTAGTGCTGAGACAAGATGAAGTCGAACAGGTATATGCTTGTTTGAGGAAGGTTGAAGAAAGTCACATAGGCGAATAAGGTTGATCCACAAAGTATTGATGTAATTTCTGTGCGGTTGTCATAGGAATGGCAAACAGTTTGAATATGCAGTTTACACAATTTTATGCGTTATTTAATTATTGAAAATAGAACAATTTTATGCATTATATAACTTCATAAGAGAAATCTCACGATTTTTCCATTGCCAACAGAGAAAGCAGACTAATTTAGCCAACAATTCATATGGATCACATAAAATTACACCTGATTACACAAAGAATCCAGCAGTGACCATATTCATGAAACAAGGATACAGTGGATTTGAGATAGGAACTAGAAAAAAGAAAAAGTCAACCTACCATACTTAAACCAGTTTTTGCTCCAATTCCCAATCTCCGACACCAAATTCAAAGTTAAAAGCTAAAATCTTTACCCTAATTCCCAATTCCCAATCTCGGACACCAAGTTTAAAGTTAAAAGATTAAATCTTTGCCAAATTCAGCAAAAAATAACCAGAAACTAAAACTCCTTCCAGAAAACCCCCAAAACCCCAATCAAAATAATGAGAAAACATATGTTTCAGCATCGAAATATACCTCGTCGTCCCCATCAGGTTTCTTCTGGAACCAATTGATATTCAAAACCTAGAAAAAAATGAAAACAAAAGAATCAAGCGATCAAACACATGGGTCTTTTATAAAAACAACAGATCTAATTATAACAAACAACGGTACAAAAAAATAAAAAATTGAATTCGAGTAGGGTTTTCGGTTGTACTTGAACTTGAGCAGTAGGAGCCGGAGAATTGAAATTGTCAGAGAGAGAAGCAATGCCACACATAAAAGCAAGTATGGTGATTGCCAATGTTAACAGAGCATTGGCTCTGTATCCAAATGAATGCATCTTTGCTGCCTTATTTTCGTCTCTCCCAAAAGAGGCGTAACTGGCTTTCTACAATTCGGGTCTTCTGAGATCGTGCGGTTTTAAGACTCAAAATCACTTTTTTATCTGCTTCTGGCATTTAATTTTCTTTTTCTTTTGTACTATACTGCAATACTATTATTTTTTATCCTTTTTGGGACGAAATTGAATCCCATTTAGGGCTGATTTAGTTCTAGCATAATAAGGATATTTAATAATTACAAGCAAGTTTCTCATCATTCATGTTGTTTGGATGGTTGTTACCCATTATATTGTATCGTATTGTTATTTTAAATACGATGTTTGTTTTGATTGTTACTTAAATTTTATTGTATCGTATCGTTAAATTCGTCGTACATAACGACGAAATGTGTCACTTTATGTAACGATCGATTTGGTGTGGTCGCGTTGGTACCTTGTCTTTTTCTCTCAATCTCACCCTTCATTATTATTAAATAATTTTATTTTATAATTTACCCTACCTTTATACATAGTAATTTTACCTTGGATCATAATTTTTCTTTATAATATTGCAAGTTTATTCTTCATATTGCTTGTGCGTGATATCATGAGACGATGACAAACAACACAATCTATCCAAACATTATACTTATCAAACTATACAGTACAATACAATACAGTACGATACGTTACATTATAAAACGATACGTAACAACCATCCAAACAAGCTGTAACTTATCGTAATCTTTCTTTTTTATTCTGGATTTAAACTGGTAATGTGTGAAAACTTAGACATACAAAGTTAATAAGGGTATTCAACCCCGATACTTATTTTTATTGGCTAAGAACCCCAATATTAATTTGGTATTAGTATATTATTGGTACATTGTTTGATTTTCGATATAAAAATTTGTAATACTAATATATATGACGTTTGATTTGCGGTACTATCTATTACTTTTAGAGTTTACTATCGGAGGAAATCAAATGTCGTCTAACTAGTGTTAATATAACTTATTCGAGAATCTATATACATGGGATAGAATGTGAAATAAAATTAATTAATATCATGTGCATAAAATATCTATTGACAAAATGAGTAAATATTTTTACATATTAATTCCCATATTTTTATTTACCATGTAACAATTCATGTATTATTATTTAATGTGCAATAATTTTGAGTAATTCTTGCATAACTAAATCATAGACCAAGGTACTCAGAAAGAGTTTTATTGCTGAATGTGAGTTTCTATATATAGTTCCCTTACAAAATGGTTAATGTTGGATGTAACACTTCTTAGGACTAAGTAGTAACATCTAGGGTGTGTTTGGTACGAAGGAAAATGTTTTCCTAGAAAATATTTTCATGGAAAATGAGTGCTTTTATCACTTATTTTTTCTTGTTTGGTTGGTGAGTGGAAAATATTTTTCCGAAAATATTTTTTAGTGTTTGGTTAGAGAATAGAAAATACTTTTTTAGGAAAATATTTTTTTGTGCTACCCTCTCTAGGTATGTAAATACTTCCAGATTTCCTATTCCCACAAAGTTTACTGCTAACAAGTGTATATTGTGCGACTTATACAAGTAAAACACCAACTGAATGCACTTACCAAAGACCTAAGACCTATTTAGTACGTATTTATTACATTCTCACGCGCGAATGAATTTTGAAAAATATTTTTCCTTCTCTTGATAGTGAAAATATTTGAGTTCACGAGAAAAATATTTTCCAAAATCTTTAGGCCAACCAAACATCGAAAAGTGGGAAACATTTTCCGAAAAACACTTTCCTTTCATACCAAACACACCCCTAATCTAAATGGAAAAATGAAAAAGAGTAGCCATTTGACGCGTGGCACTGCATGGAATGACTGCTGGCCGAAAAACTCCTTTGCCTTGTTCATGGAACTAACAAAGAGATTCAAAATAGCAGCTCAACTGGAGAACTCATTGGTACGCTTTCTACACTTAACTTCTTGTCTCAAAATCATGGAATCAATTCTCATTTTTGACAGACCAAGGATAAAACAGAATTGTAGTTTGCATTTATTAGTATATGCAAACTGCACATAATCATAATGAAGTGTGTCCTTGTCTAGATGCACCCTCTAAATAGACAGTTGAATAGGTGTTTGTTTAATTGTTTTATCAATCTCTCTGATCTTTTGAGTGTGTACTATCATGGATTTTAATATTCTTCTTGCATGTAAGATTCATCAATGTAGTGTTGTTATTGACTCTTGAGTTTTATGATGGCCGATGAAATTTCTGATGGAATTCTAGGTGGGAACTGGAGATAATACTGGGTAATTCACATAATCTGAACCAATTACCAAGATAATTTCAGTTTCTTCTTTTGCATGTGGGTTTTGAATAGTATACCTCTACTCTCACTTGCCAATTTGTTGCTAGTGTCAAAATTGTTTTTAGTTTGCGTTTGTACCTGCTTAAATCCAGCCAATTTTAAGTTATTCCTGTTCATTCTCTTGCTCTGGTATCAAATTAATGGAAGTAATCATGTTTGATTATGGATCATTAGTTTATATTATTAGTAAATCATATCTTGCATTTAAAGTATTATAGGATAGGAAAGGAAGATGTTCTCACACTATTCACTATTTGTTGATTAACTCACAAAATTTGGCATCATAATTTACATGAATAGAGATAAAGATCCTGGACCAATTGCAGAAGAAAAAGGACAAAACTAGCAGCTGCAATCACCCGGTTTTGTGCTTACTAGAAGGAACAACATAGTTATTTTTAAATCTATATTTGAAAGAATGCAAGTATGATTTGGTGAACATTCTTAAAAGGCTCACATGTTTCTTACTTTTCAGTTTTAAGAGAACGTCTCCTCGCCTCCCATTTCTCTGCCTATGCTTCTAAGACAGTTCTCTATGACTGTGACTTCTGAAATCCCGTAGTGTTCTGTAAAACTGGTTCTACCCTTGTGATTTAAGGATTCAATTCCATGAACTGTCAACTACTGTCTTCATTTGTTATATGTCTCAATCATGTTTTAAACTAGAGGTTGGCTAAAATGCACTATTTTCTCCGCTTCATTTCATCTGAAACAGATTAGTCTCTGTTGGACAGATTCACATAGTTCTTACTGTTTTGATCAAGCATGGACAAGAACTTCTGTGGATTGGTTCCCACGGATGATCAGTTTTTCCTCCTTTACTTCATCACTGGAGCCTACTTTGGACCAGATCTCCAGGGAGAATATCGCAAAAAATCTGTTCTACAAAGAAAATATCTGGGCTTACCTCCGTACACTTCCAATGAACTAGCTGGTTCATGCCTAAGAACCATAGAAGTAGAAAGGGTTTACTATCATGCATTAAGAAAGGCAGATCGGTCTGTTGTCCTGGCACAACCATGGTTGCACCAGTTCTTTCACGGAAAGCTTCCTACACTATACCACGGCCAAGCTGCAGCTTATCCTCGGTTTTGTGATCTATTTCCTCCCAGCCTGCATCCCCATTTATGTTGTCATGTGTATAATGTTATTGCAAACATTGTATTCATCAATGACCCTGATACCAGTTATATTGACCCAGACGATGTTAAGAGGTTCAAGAAGCTCACTGGTCTTGAACATCTTATTATGGATAAAGATTGCACAAAGTCACAAGCTGGTGTTGATTATGAAGCTCTAAGTAATGTTGGAAAACAGGAGGTATCCAAGCCTGGAGATATCCTCCACTATCCATCATTAGCTTCTAGTAGCCTACCATATAAGGAGACGCCTTGTTGTGGTGAACCATTTAATGATATACCACTTGACAATGAACAATTTGAACATACTTCTTTTACTAGTCTTTTGAAGGCTGCTTGTGATGAACCATTTAATGGTATGCCACCAGATAATAATGGACAGTTTGACACTACATCTTTTAGTAGTCTCTTGAAGGAAGTTTGTGGCGGACAATTTAACAGTACTCGACCTGATAACAACGGACAGTTTGATAATACACCTTTTAGTAGTCTCTGGAAGAATGCTGGTGACGGCCAGTTTACTGATGCACCACCAGACACCTCTACGAAATTAAATGGTCATCTCTTTAAAGATGTCCGTCCTCTGACGGATAGTTCTACGGGTCCATCATCGGTGCAGACCAACTCTAAGGACTTTGAGCTTAGTACTGTCTTCCTTCCTTCTCGCCCTTCTAAGGAGGAGCTAAGTAACATTGTTGCTGCCACTAAGAGTGGATTTGCAGTGACTGGCAGTGCAGCAAAGGGTAAAATAGGACCAGTTCTAGGAGTCTTGGATGTTGGAGAGAGCGAGGACTCTTACTTGTTCCGCGTGTCACTCCCTGGAGTAAAAAGAGATGAAAGTAAGTTATAAATATCATATCAGATATAAATGAATTTGTCACAAGTCCAATTTTCTGGTTTTTTCAACATATTTGATTTGCAAAATCCTCTTATAAATAGCAGTCATTCTCATCACAGTTCTGCAGGTTGATTTTCTCAGTACTACATTGTATTTCATACTGTTGCTTCTGGTTTCGCTATCACTGGTCACATCAGCAATTTTTCGTCACTAATTAATTCAAATTTATTGTAAAATGCAGGAGATTTTACTAGTGAAGTGGAGAGCGATGGTAAGGTATTGATTAAGGGAATGACAACAGCTGGTAACAGGACTGTCCGCAAATACTCCCAAGTATTCGAGATGCAAACTCAGAACCTTTGTCCAACAGGACAATTCTCCATCTCTTTCAAGCTCCCAGGTCCAGTTGATCCTCAACAATTTTCTGGTAATTTCGGCACTGATGGGATTCTTGAGGGAATTGTAATGAAAGCAGAAAGAAAATGACAGATGGAATGGGGTATATTTTTGCTTTGTTCATTAGAAGGCTAGTACCTGTACATATTCTCCTAGTATGTCTATATAGTATTGTTAATATGGTGTATATCCCAGTGATTCGTAACATGATGGAATGTGACCACCTTACAGTTTCAATCAAAAGTACATTCATTTTGCAAATTTTGTTTTCTGTCCTCAACTGGAGGGCTAACTCAACACAATCACAGTATTATCAACATAGCGGTTTAAGGACCATTCATTTATTCAATTTCAGTCTCCAACAAGCAAAAGCCTTGAAGAATACGAAACTATTGATGTCGTTCTGCACGACTAAGGGGTTAAAACATATCGAGGAGAAAACGAGGATGAAGCGCTTATTATGAAAAGTACAAGAGAGTAAACGTTCCTTCTGTCTAAACATTCTTCTCTAAAATACTACATCAATTTCATATGAAAAGAAAAAGAAAAAGAAATGGCCTACATGAAACTCGTATTGACCAGATATTTTCTATTGGATACCATTATATGGATGGATGCATATTCCAACTCAATTTTAATCACCTACCAATGAACTGAAAAAATGAATTGCTATATTCTTGCATGGAAACCAATAGGATGTCTAACTGATTTTGACACGAGGCTATCGAAGCAGAACCATTTCTCCAAATTTTGACACAAGGTGTACTGCTAATAACTGCCAGATGCTTCATCTTCAATCTAGTTACTCATTCAAGAGTTTAGCAGCTCCCACATGGTTCTGGATGAATCGACTGTTCTTGCTCGACGTGTTATACCTTTTTTCAGCACTTCTGTCTCTCTGAAACTCACGCAGAGAACTTGGCAATGACCAGGCTTATTAGCATGAATACAATGTAAAGTCCAACTAGACAGAATCCCCAGAATCTTGGTACCCGGAACCTATTCCAAGTTACCACCAGCAGAGATCCCATCAAGCTGAATAGCAAGAATACAAAAGCAACCACAATACTCACGTGGAAATGAAGCTCATAAGCTTTTGGATATACATCGGCTGTCTGTATAACCAAAGCTGTTCCAAGCCCAAAAAGCATGTTGAACATAGGCCCGGCGAAACATCCAGCCATGGCCATGGCCGGCTGGCCAGCCTTTGCAACAGCCACGTCTGCAACAAGATCACCAACTGAGTTTCCCCATGCAAGTACTGTCAACCCAAGAAAGGCTGAAGGCAATTTCAGTAGCACTCCTAGAACTGCAAGACAGTTGAGGAGTTCCCCAGCAACAGTGGAGATCCAAAATACACTCATCACAAATGCTATAACAACTGCAGGCATTTGCTCTGTTTTAGGGGCCTCCTTTTCAACAATGAAATGAACAATAGCCAAAGAACAACTAGCACAAAATACAATGAACCATAGAGGAAAATGGGTGTCAGAGAGTAGAAAAGAGATTGGATGATTTAAAGGCACGAAAGATTTGCAGGAAAAGAGAAGTAGGAGGGGGCAAAGGGCAATATTGGCAGATAGATAGAATCTACTCCATTCAGAAGGTGCAGTCTGTGGTATAGTTAGTTTAAGGAGCATTGAAACTGGAAGTTTCCAGATTACTGTGACCTGTCAATAAAGAAAAGTTAAAACGTCACAATTCATAAAATTAGAATACAAATTTTAAGTGTACCTAAAACTGGCACAGTTGCAACTAAATTGGTTTGTATGTACATGGATCTTACGAAGAACCTAAAAGGCTTC
This sequence comes from Nicotiana attenuata, assembly GCF_001879085.1. Taxonomy (NCBI): domain Eukaryota; kingdom Viridiplantae; phylum Streptophyta; class Magnoliopsida; order Solanales; family Solanaceae; genus Nicotiana; species Nicotiana attenuata. The sequence continues at coordinate 184,178 of NW_017671624.1, read as the reverse complement.
ACAACACAACACAACACTGGACTACCATGGTGTAGAAGTAGAAAGCTGAGAATGTATTTCACATTAAGCACATTCATTTATCAAAATTTCCTTTCTATGTAGGATATTACTTTTATCACATATGAGTCATAAGAAATGTTATAGTGACCACAATTCGTATGGCTTAATATAGTGCAATCAACCTTCTTAGGCATGCTTTTCTGTTTCTCAATTGCTTGCCCCTTATTCCATTCCTTCTTTTCACTCGAAAAGCACAAGCATGGAGTTCATTCCAAATTTTGGCTTATATATATGGATCTCTCTATGCAGTGGTCAGCGTCACTTTAGAGACTTAATCCTAAAAAGACTCGAGGGTATGGCCTAGTGGTCCATAAAGGGGTGAAAATCATGGGAGATCCGCTTAAATCCCAGCAGATACAAAAATCCTACTAGGTGATTTTTCTCATCTGCTTAAACCTTGGTGGACATAATCATTTGATGCTCCTGTTGGCGGGAGCTAGCCGGTACCCAGTGGAATAGTTGAGTCTTGAGTGGTTCGGATACCACTGTTACATATAAAAAGAAAGTAGAAGAAGAGACTTCACCCTTTAAGTGACAACGGTGTGAGGTAAGGAGTACTATAAGAGTGGTTAAGTCATTGACAAGCCTATATGCTCTCTTTGTCATTAAATATAACTATGCTTATCTTATATCTGTTTCAGTAAGCAATTCTAACTGAGGAAGGTTTTTTTTTTTTTTGATGAAGTAATAAGATTCATTAATGGCATCAAGAAGATGCAAGATGATAAGTACAAAAGATGAGTGTTAGCTCCAGAATAGGATAACTATAGTTCCAGGGAGCTAACAAAATCCAAAAAAAAGCTCAAGGGAATTTACAGGGGAGAGTTTGCACCAACTAAAGAGTAATAAAAAACATTTAGCCTTGAGGGCATGATTTGAAGTTGATAAACCATCAAAACATCTACGATTCCTTTTTGCCCATACTACCCAAAAAATGCATGCTGGTATCATGTTCCAGATCTTCTTGATGGATTTGCCAACTTTCCATGAGCTCCAAACTTCAACCGCCTCTTTGGTACTTTGGGCATGACCCAACTTAGCCCAAAAAGAGTAGAACATACACCAAATGTCATAGACAACTGAACAGTGCAAAAGAAGGTGGTTGGTGGTTTCTGCAGCTTGCCTACACATATAGTTACGCATACTCCAAATAGATCGATGTCAAACACTCAATCCTTTGCTTTACGCTCGTTATAATAACTCAAAAGGTAAATATCATTTAGCCCCTTCTTTCACTTCCTCATAAGTAAACATAAAAAGAGCCAATCTATTGTCAACTCAACAAAACAAAGCATGTCAACTCCATGGAAAAAGCAGTATCTATCTCTTGGAGCTAGACTCACTTTGATAAGTAGTGTATTGGATGGGATTCCAACCTATCTGATGTCTCTGTTTCAGTTGCCTGTGAAGGTGGAAAAGAAATTGAACACCATTAGGAGTAACTTTTTATGGGAAGGAAATGCGGAGAAAAGAAAGATTCATCTTGTCAAATGGCATAAGGTGATGACTGATAAGAAGGGAGGAGGCATGGGGGTCGCGGACTTGAATTTACAAAATAAAAGCCTACTATATAAATGGTTGTGGAGGTACAATGATGGAAAAGTAAGCACCTGGAAGGAGTTGATAAACGCCAAATACGTTAAGAGAGATGGTTGGTGTCCCCCTATGTGTCAAAGTTCTTCAAAGGGTGGTATTTGGAGTAACATCAGTAGATTATGGGATCAATTTCAACAATACACTAATCTGAAGCTGGGCAATGGTGTCAAAATCAAATTCTGGACTGATGTGTGGATGGGGGATGTAAGTTTGAAGATTACGCCCTCTTGATAGTCGCCCGATTGTTGTTCCAATTTGGTGATTAATTTATGTGACCAGCGAGGTATTTTTTCACTGATTTCTTTTATTCCAATCGATTTTTTTTCAGATGTTGTCCCATTAGGATCAATTGTATTGAATACAAATTTTACAAATTTAGTTCTTTTTTCGGAATTCAACTCCCTGTTATCCAATAAAAACCTAAAATTCCTAATAATAAACCACAATCCCCTACACGATTAGTTACAAACGCTTTTTGACAAGCATTTGCCGCAACAGGTCGTGTAAACCAAAATCCTATTAATAGATAGGAACACAGCCCAACCAATTCCCAAAAAATATAAATTTGTATCAAATTCGAACTAGTAACTAATCCCAACATGGAAGTACTGAAAAAACTCATATAAGCAAAAAATCTCAAATAGCCTTGATCATGAGCCATATAATTATCACTATAAATAAGAACCATAATTCCAACAGTAGTGATTAATATTGACATAATAGAAGTAAGTGGGTCGATCAAGTATCCGAAGTCTAAAGAAAAATCATTATTGATGATCCAAGACCATACATATTGATAAAAAGAACTGCTATTTATTTGCTGAATAGACAGGTAGATTGAAAAAACCATGACTATGCTTAACAATAAAACACTCTGAAAAGCCCACATACGGCGAAAACTTTTTGTTGCCGTTGGAAAAAGAATAAGTCCCGCTCCTATTAACATAGGGGCTGGAAGTGGAATGAAAGGTATGATCCACGCATATTCATATGTCTGTTCCATAAAAAAGTTTAGAATTCTTAATTAATTGTTTCCGATTCACCGGATCTTACCTCTTTTGAAAGGAGTCAATAAAAAGTCAAAATATGGACTAACTTAAACTAATTTAAAACTTAAATCGAATTTTCTATTCTTACTTATTCTGAGTCTTTGCTAAATACTTCAACTATTGAAATCAAGAAGTTACAATTGGTCAAATGATATGAAAGGGATTAATTACTAGTCTCTTTTTCTCTTTTGAAATAGGCCTATTTTTCTCCAAGTTTGACCAGTGAATCGAACGGGGATTCAAGTTTTTCATTTCATGAAGTAAAAATGCGGTTCTTATCTTTAAACCTTTCGAAGTATTTTATTGCATGTAAATGAAATGTGGAACCATAAATAGAAATCGTGTTTTTTTGGATTCTTTATTTTATTTTTGATTTTTATTAAGTTCAACTAATTTCCTTTCTAATACCGGAGACAGTGGTGGTTGAAGAANATAAAGAGGATGCCATGGTCTGGACAGCTAGCAATGACATGAAGTATTCTGTCAAGAGTGGTTACACTCTTCTCCAAAAACAATCTGAGTATTATGTGATGAATTGGCCATGGAAAATGCTATGGAGAACTAAAGCACCTCCCAAAGTGGCGTGTTTTGGATGGGTTGCCATCAGAGAAGCTTGTTTAACTCAAGATAATCTACAGAGAAGAGGTTTTTCCTTAAGCAACAGGTGTTATCTATGTGAAGAAAGCTTGGAATCAGTAAATCATCTCTTTATTCACTGCAAAGTTGCTAAGCAATGCTGGGAGCTCTTTCTGAATCTTTGTGGTGTCAGTTGGGCTATGCCTTCAGATATTAGGAGTTTAATTGATAGTTGGCAAGGGCAAAAGATATCAAAGTCCCAGAAGCAGCTTTGGAGGACCATTCCCCTATGCATTTTCTGGACCATTTGGGCGGAAAGAAACAGTCTGTTTTGAGAATAAAAAGAACAACATTGCTAGTCTCAAAAATTTATGTCTGCATAATCTGTTTTTTTGGTGTAATAGGTGTTTACTAGATAGTATGGACCAGTATCTGGAATTTTTGGATTTGTTGGGAAAGATGAAATTGAGTGCTCTCTATAGGTGCTGTATGCCCTGTTTTGTACTCTTTGTGTACCTTCTTGGTACATTTTTTATTATTAATAATTCACCTTATCAAAAAAAAAACAAAGCATGTCAAAGGAAATTTGAGGACCAGATGCCTAACTCTTATTGAGCAATGAAGCTCGCATATTATTTAGATTAACTCCCTAATTCCAACATCTTGCCACTATCTAGACTACAGTCGTTCCAAATTTTCCCACTCTGAGGCCCAGAACCTGAAAATGCTACCATTTGCAGATGGTTTGCTTTTGAGGTGGAGATAGAAGGACACAACCCGTTAACTTTGCAGCATCGTTTGTCAAGATCATGATGTTCAGACAAAGGTAATCTAGCCCGGTATTCAGCATCCTCAGTTAGTGAAGAGAGTCATTCAAGAAAGACATGACTTTAGGCACAGAATATGGAGCCGATTTTCAGTAATCATCCGCACTATGTTACAAATGCGACCTCAAAATTCTAGCAGACAGCACATACAAATATCACAACGTTAGTAAAGTAACATAAATCATCATACAATACCAACTTTTTTCTCATTGCTACAAGATGGATTTTTCATTAACGCTAGACTCTAACCCACCAAACATATCCACTTTCAAGCCTCTGGAGCTAGTACAAGGTCATAGTTTAATCAGAATACTTCAATCAGATTTAATCATATTTCACAGCAATGCACAACAGAACCAAATCGTTTCCTACACAAGAGGAATGAGGACAATCCTATTAGACCTCGATCACTCTCATCAGTTCCTTATTTTATTGTTTATGGTATCTTTCCAGCAAATGTTCAATCTTCTCCTTCTTAAATAATTGCATACCAATTGGTGTCTTGATAATTAAAGCATACAAGCAAGGCCACAAACACCACGAAGTTAAGAAATTTTACACCCTAAGATGGTTCAAAATGCTCAATATATCATCTATCAAATGTCAATACAGTTGCCAGGTAAATGAATAATTCACTAAAACATGAAATCGCCATATGTGTAAGTTGGAAAAATTTAGAATATACCTTTTCGATAACTTGCCAAGACCCAGTAGTTTGCTTATTTCCATCTTCTACAGTTCCCAAACCTTTGCCTTTTTCAGAATCCAACTCAATAATCCCTATATGAACTTCATCATTTCTAACCAAACCAACCTCACCTCCAGACTTAGCACCCTTCCCTTTCCCACAACCCATCCCAAAGTCCATATAAAACACAAACCCAACAAAAAACAGATAAAATCCAACAAACCCAATAGCTTGCCATAGGAAAATCTCAGCACTCAAGTACACATAAAAAAGGAACAAAGCAGCAGTCAAATAAAACATCACATCCCTCACAAAAGGAGCAGGATCAACAGGAAAAGGCGCTGCATAAATCGCCACAAACCCAACCACAAAAGCAGAGACAAAAGTCCCTGCTGAAAGAATAGCACCAAATCCAGTTCTTGCTTGGCCTCCCCTAACTGCAGCCACAGATGCAAAAACATCAGGGGCACCATTTCCTAAAGCCAAAAGGGTCACTGCACCCATTGAAGGTGACAACCTAAGATGTGTAGAAAGCTTAGTAACCACAACAGAAAAGTAATCTTGAGCAGTTTTAATGAGGATGTAGAACTGTAGAAATACACAAAGGGTGAAAAAAGGGATGGAGAAAAATGGGTTTTCTTGGAAGAGACAATAATGGAACGAAAAGTAGTTAAAGATTCCATTAGAGTCAGTGAAATTGCAAGGAAAAAGATTGGATTTTTGGACAATTAAGAGGGACCTGTGGGGAGATTTGGGAATGTGATTAGGGGAATATTGGACGATGAAGAAGAAGAGGAGAGTGGTGAGGAGGAACAGTGAGGTTAGAGTGGTGTTGAAGTAGGAGAAATTGAAGGCCATGCCATTCCAGATTATTATTGGAGTTGAAGATCAAGACTGGCTTTTTGATGAGAAGTATTAACGCGTTTTCGTGTTTATGGAATGGAGTATAACTTCACTTGCCTGTGAGAATAATGAGATCTGATTACGCAATATAGATAAACTAATCCATACTTGGGTAGACCAGACTAATTAATTAGTGTCGAAAATGAAACTTAAATTGAAAAACTAAATGTGGAGAATTTCTTGTCATGGCCAAACGGACATTTATTTACTTTTTACATTTGGATGGTTGTTGCTATTGTATTGTAATAGTCTTAGGCTACGTGTGTTATGCATGTGCCTTATCTTAATAAATATAGGTATAAAATAATTGAAACTTGAGTTATAAAATAAAGTGTAAAATTGTAAACATAAAAAACATTAACCACATATATATAGCTAACTCAATAAAGAAAAAACTAGGATAAATGGAAATTTTATTGATAAGACCTTTTCAATTGTAGCCAATATCTTATTACGAGTAATTCCGAAAAAAAAAAAAAGAAGTCTTCGGTCATTAGTCATTATGCTCAACTTAAGAAAATTTATACTTTTATAATTGCACCAAATAAATTTCATAAGTTATCATATTTTTTTTTAGTTACCAAAAGTTATACTCACTACAAAGAATGCATATTTAAATTCTACGAACTTTATAATGAAGCGATCAATTAAATTAATTTTAGGTGTATTGTAAATTTGTTTGTACTCACATGATTTATATAACTAATTCTCAAATTTACAACAAATAAGAAAATAATTTATATATAACAATTAAATAACTAAGAGTAAAAAAAATTTAATTATGTCAAAACTTTAACAATTAATTTAATTATCATCAAAAATTTAATATTAAAATAATAATTAAATAACAATAATAATCAAGAGTATATCCTAAAGATGTCATTAGATCTTTGTAAAATAAAACTTGTTCGACAAACATCTTTGTAGAATCACATAATTATTATTTTTGTGATTCTTTATCTGTATCAAACAGCATACTCATATTTAAGCATCCAGTCATCTCATAAGAATGCTAAATTATACCGTTTGAACACTAACAATATTAATTATAAAATATTAAAATATTATGCCCAAAAAACAGAAATCTTAATAGCACAATGCTTCAACATAACCTTGATTTAGGTCAACTAATTTTTATTATATTAGCAATTTTTGCTATATATAAATACAAAAGTACCTCTGGTCATGTGTACAAAATTTTAAAAAGCCACATAAAAAGTAATATTAAGATGTTTCTTTTATTTTTTTTTATTACATTGATAATCTTGAATGAATATTCATATTTATTAAACAAAAATGTCATGATAAACATAACATAACATTTCGAGTTTTTACTTTGTTAAAGATCAATTGAGCCTAGTTTTGGAATAATAACTGCGACATTGGGATCGAACAGTCTTTTGGTTGATAATAAATAAATTTATCGATTGTTTTCCTATTAAAGAAATTAATTGTTTTTTGACTCTTTAACTAAAGAAAGCCCTAATTCGAAAAAGGAAGAAATGTGAAGACTCCTGAGAGACCATTTGGACATAAGAAATTTTTTTCTTTTTTTTTCAATTATTTTTTATTTTTTTCCGAAATCAACGTTTGTTCGTAAAATTTTCAATTTTCACTTGAAGATGCATTTTGAAAATTTTCGAAAATTTGAAAAACTCCAAAAAACTGTTTTCCAAAATTCTCACTCAAATCACTCACAGAACTTCAAAAACAACCCATATTTATATTCATGTCCAAACACAACTTAAATTTCAATTACTATTTTCACTTGAAATTTTTTCTCCGTAATTTGAAATTTTACAATTCTTATGTACAAACGCCCATTGAATATAGATGGAGTTGAAAGTGAAAGAAACTTCCTTTGTACGAATTGTAAGCGATTGAATTCTAGAATTGAAAGGAATTAAAATCAAAATTATAAATATTAGAGAAATAATAAAATAATGATTATTTCAAAATAGTAGGGAATTAATTAAATTATTATTACTAAATATTAGGAAAATAATAAAATAACTATTTTGTCTAATATGAACTCTACTATAAAAGGGTAAAAAAGACGAAAGACATTTCGCTAAAAGCATTCGTGCTTTTAATATAGTATAAATAGTATTGTTACTTCAAATACAATATTTGTTTTGATTTGTGATGACCCAAAGGTCATCTCTTATTTTGAAAGTCAAATGTGTCTCGAGGTCTTAAAAACCTCATTTTGTTCCACATCGATTTGTGTGCGCAGTCCGGGCGTATATCCGGAAAGCTCTTATGTGAAATATTTGATAAAAATGCTAATTTTGCATTTATAATCGAATTTAAGTTGACTTCGGTCAACATTTTGGGTAAACGGACCTGGACCCGTGATTTGACGTTCCCCAAGGGTCCGTAGAAAAATATGGGACTTGATCGTGTGCCCGGAATTGAATTTCGAGGTCCCTAACCCGAGAAATGAATTTTTGAAAGAAATTATTTAACTAGAAATATAAGAGTTTATGGAAATTTAAAGATGTTTGAATTTGATTGTATCGGCCCCGTATTTTGGTTCCGGGACCCGGTACAGGTTTGTTATGGTATTTAAGTTGTGCCTGTAAAATTTAGTAAGAAATGGAATTCATATGACGTGAATCGGACCCTCGGTTGTGAAATGAAACTTTAAGAGTTCTTGAAATTTTCATTGATTTTGATGCTAAATTCGTTATTTAAGATGTTATTTTGGCGATTTGATCGCACGAACAAGTCCGTATGATGTTTTTAGAGATATGTGCATGTTTGGTTTGGAGCCCGAGGGATCGGGTGAGTTTCGGATAGGCTTCGGGGTGTTTTTGACTTAGGAAACACTACTACAAAAAGGACCTTTGGCGGCAATTATTTAGTGGCAATAAGGCAATGGTCGCTAATAAATTCTTTAAGCTTAAATATTAGCGGCATATGACCATTAACCAGTAAAAGATATCCTTTTACCGGCAATAAAAAATAATAGCCACTAAAAATTACTAATTGTAATTAATCTTTTATTATTTTAACTTTCCCTCTGCACAAAAGAAAAGAAAATCTTTCCCTCCAATTTTTTTGATACCTATTTTCGTTTCCCTCCCCAATTAGAATTAGAAAATAACTGAAGGAAAACATTGAATGGTTTCCCTTACTAGTTGAATCGACTTCGCGGAAAAAGCCCTAGCTAATTCGCTGATGCATCAACGCCAGTGCGCGGAAACGCTGCATCAACGCCAGTGCGCCCTAGCTAATTCGCTGCTGCATCAACGCCAGTGCGCGGAAACGCCAGTGCGATTTACAGTGCGTCAACGATTGTGCACATCTTCTTCCCAGGTAAATTCTCTTCTCTTCGATTTTACAGTTGATTTACAGAAGATCAGTTCAATTGATTTACAGAAGATAGTGCGTTAATGGCAGTGTTAACTTCTCTTCGTCCAATCAATTTACAGTAGATTTATAAAGGCTTGCTTGAAAATGGTCGTTGGGTTGTTGTTAAAAGATTCAATAGGTCTGCTTGGTCTGATTCGCGCCAATTCTTGGTTAGTATTGTTAATTACACTTTCTTGCCCCATTTTCCCAATCTTGTAACTTTTTTTTGTGTGTAGCAATTGATTTTATTGTATTTTGGATAATGTTTGTGTTGTTGTAAAGGATGAGGCAAAGGCAGTGGGGAATCTGAGGAGTGAGAGATTGGCAAATCTAATTGGATGTTGCTGTGAAGGGGAAGAAAAATTGCCGGTGGCTGAATTCATGCCTAATGAAACCCTTGCAAAGCATTTGTTTCACTGTATGTAATAATGTTAAAGTTTTGTATTTCAGAAATTTAGATTGTAGGAACATTATATTGTAACTGATGGGATTTGTTTGTAATTACTAGATTGACTGTTATTTTGTGTTTTTGTGGTTATATAGTCAATTGCATCTTTGTCATTTTATCAACTTTAATTGAATGAATCTATGAATCTGTGATTAAGGCATGATATTTAATACCTTTGAAATGGAATAGGGGAGAATCAACCTATGAAATGGGCGATGAGGTTGAGGGTCGCTTTTTACCTATCACAAGCTTTGGAATACTGCAGTAGCAAAGGTCGGGCGTTATATCACGATCTTAATGCTTACAGAATCTTATTTGATCAGGTAACGTTAGATTATGGCGAGCTTTAGTTACTAATGGTTGCTGTTGGTATAGTCCTCTTAAAATTGGTTAGCATTTTTACAGGATGGTAATCCTAGACTCTCTTGCTTTGGCTTGATGAAGAACAGTAGAGATGGAAAGAGTTACAGTACAAACTTGGCTTTCACTCCCCCTGAGTACTTGAAAACAGGTCAAATATGATTACTCTAACCTATTAGTTTCTCAATCCAAGTGTTGTGTGTTCTGCGCCCGGGACTTGAGAATATTTTTTATTGTCCACCATAAAGCTTTAGCCTCAAGAAAGATCTGCTACCTTGATGGATGAGCAGGTAAACTTGTTCAAATTACTAACTATACAGATTATTTCATCTACCAGTTTGATATCTTAATGTCATATTTCTCATTCTTGTGTATTAGTCCGTCTGTGAAAAGTAAAAGCATTAAAAGTGGGTACTCAAACAGCATTTTTGGTTTTTCTTCTCTTTCCTCTTTTGCTTTGGGTTGGGGGGATTGAAGTGAAATGTTGTATTCGAAGATTTTGAAGAAGTGAGTGTCCACATTATTTTACCTACACAGAAACAAGGACAAAATTTATCTGGAGTTGAAAATTTACCACACGAAAAATGGGTTTCCAGTGGTAGTCAATATGGCTAAATATTTGGATAAAAGCTTTAGAAAATGAACTACTACTTTCTGTACTTAGTGTATTTTTTGTGGCATTTAATTTGAAATGTAATCTATGGACAAGTATTATTTCTTCTACATACTTCCAAATTTCATTAGTGGCTTTCTTTATTGGAATTATTGGACTATGTTGCTATATTCATCCATATGTTTGATCATGCCAAGGAAATCATTGCCTGAGTTTTAGGCATTGGACGTGTTACACGTGTTTAATTAAAAAGGAAAATGGAAGTACTATAGCTTTGTGAAGAGCGAAGCAGAATCTAACTAGAGTAGTGAAGAAAGTTGAGTATGGAGGTTATTGCATTCTTTTCCTTTTCCTTTTCCTTTTCTGTATAAGTCAAAATGCGTCTCATTAATTACTTACCATGATAGTGTGGTACGAATGCACACATAGGGTGCGTGCTTAAAATACTCATCCATCCAGATAGTCCAATTCTCCATACAAAAAGGAATTCTCTCCTTGCACCAGAAGTATAAGCAAAACAAGAACCTTTGTAGTCTTCATATCATTCTCACTATAATAGAATAATCTCCTTTTTCTTCCGATCCAAATAATCCAAAAACGGTACAACAGTGTAGTCTTCAACCTACATTCCAGCTTAACATTACTTCATCGACTGTTCTAGTGAACACCTATGAGATGCTAGAGAAGGAGCACACAAAGTCCCATAGCTCTGATGTGTCTTCTCTTAGCCTCTTGCATAGGCAGCAGCACCCCGTGACAATTTGCCGCCTTCTTGGTTATCCGCTGTTATGAAGGAGGAGCATTAACCATGAAGGCAGCTTTTAGATAGTCATTAACAATTATTCTCCTTTGGAGTAGTGATTCATCTGCTATTTGGTCGTCTTTATTCCTTTAGATAGCATAGAATTCCCTTGAAGAAATATTTGATTTTGTAAAAACTAGTTTGAATATAGAACTCCGTGAAAGTAAAGTAAAGCTACACAAAAGTATTGCTACCTTAATTTTTTTTCACGCATATCTTACATCAATTTTATTGTATTAGGCTGTAAATGGGACAGAGCCTACACGAGCACACGTTTTCATATTAACTCATGCAAAACGTAAGAACGGTAGACCACTGGATGATGATTCTGTCAAGGCAATTGTAAGATTTCTTTTTTTTCTTTTATTTTCTTAATTGGGAAATAGTTAGGAAAAAATATAAAAGCGAATAAATGAATTCCAAATTGGATTTATGTATTTTATGGCCAGGAAATGATAAATTAAAGGACGAACAATAGTGAAAGCTCTACTGACCAACCTCCTCGCGCTGTTGCTTGGGAAGGCGATGTGTATTCTCAGGTATTCGGAAATGACAAAAGTGGATATGTTCGTGGTTTAGGACTTGGTCCAACTCATTCTGTTCTATGGGGTAGAGATAACCGAGTTAAAGGATAAACACAATGAAGAAAGAATTTGATGAAACAAAATCAGGAGAAGATGCAATCAGAATTACTCGAAATGCGACAATTGATGCGCAAATATGCTTCCAATGAATCTATGCCTCAAAATATCAATGGCACCTCAATTGAACAGGTAACTCGATTTTATAAGTTATGTATATTATTAATGAAGTTTTAATCCTATAAAAGTATTGTTATCTGGTGTGTTAATATTTATCAGGTCTCTGCTGCCAATAGTAGCCATGAACGAGTACCACAAACATCAAGGACACCTAATGTTGCTGAAAATACTTCAATGTCTCATGGTACTACTCATCTTTATCCTTCGGCAAGCTACTATTTGAGTTTATTGTTTGAAAGACTAGAGTTATAGGATTCTAGCTGAATTCTACTTAATCTGATATCATTAGTTGCCTTGCTTGATCGAAATAGTGTCTATATAGTGTGCTGAAAATATAGAGTTTAGTACTAGACTAAAGCCCTGGGAGCAATAGCACTGGAATGCATGAACTTAATCCGTTTAATGCATGAACTGAAATCTCCATATGTTCTGTTTGTTCAACCAACTCCAACTTATCTTCTGAATTCTCAGAACTCTCAGCATCTTAAGAGTACACAGGATTCAGTTGTTCTTCAACGTCTAATGCATAAACTTGCTTGAGGTTCTTGCATTTGTAACCCTGCACATACTTCTCATTGCAGAAGTAGCACAATCCGTTGGCCCTTTTTTCATTGGCTTCTTCAATACTTAGTCTTCTTCTGTTGAATCCTCTATTAAAAGTTGGTTGCTGATCCTTCTTGGGAGCAGGTAAAGCCAGCAATGGCTTGTTCTGGAATTTTGGTCCACATTCCTTTAAAATTTGTAGTTTTGAGCTGGAGATAATGATATCCTTTGCACAATCTCCTTTGACTGAGCATCTATGTAGGCTTCTTGCATCCTGGATGCCTTGAATGCTTGAGCAAGTGATCTGGGGTTGGTCATTTTCACAGCTATGTTTAGCTGCTCCTTTAGACCTCCTATGAAACAGCTGATTGCATTTTACTGTGAGACTCCTTTCAAAAGCTCTTTACTGTAAGATTGCATTTTACTGTAAGTTCCTTACAATAAACTCCTTTCAACTTTCAAAAGCTCCTTTTACTCCTTTCAAAAGCTCNTTACTCCTTTCAAAAGCTCTTTATTGTAAGCTCCTTTCACATTTTACTGTGAGATTGCATTTTACTGTAAGTTCACACTTGTAAGACTCCTTTCAAAAGCTGTCAGATATGTATGAACTCCATTCTCAAGTACATGTATGGAAGGTTGATTCTCTTTTGTCTCCAACTTCCTGATCAACTCCCTTTTTCTATGCAATCAATGAAAAGACTATATCTCAAACTTTAGTCATAAGCTGTTTTTTTTTGGGTTATAAAATGTATCAGCCTTGCAATTCATTTGATTACACAATTCTTATTCTTAATTCTTACAAATAAGAAACAAGACTTCAATTGGCATCTCAACTCATAAATAAAGCACCATTGGTGGCACCAGAAAATATGTGCAGCTCACCTAGTCAATATTGTTCCTCAAGACCGATCCACTCATGGAAAACGAACTAGCCTGTTAACTGCCGAGTCCAATGCATCTACATTTCTCAGGATGATTTTTAGCTGTGTTGCAAGACTATCAATTCCTTTCATTTCCTCATTCAATTTCAGACAAGAGTTTATATATCGGTTTCCTTTAGTTGCTGCATCAAGTGCACATTCTTGAACTCGTCCTGCAGCATCGCCAAAGCAGTCCATGTGATCAACAGAAGTACTAGTAACCTCAGATAGAGTAGAGCGTAGAGAAGCAAAAAGAGAAGTGAAGCTCTCGGTGATTGCCATGGAATCTCTCTCTACTACTTGTATTGCTTTCAGAATCTCTTTGCCATTAATTTGAGACTGCATTTTGGTGATCGCAACATTCTCATCTTTGCTATTATTCTTCATCTTGTTCTGATTTGGTATCATCAGAATTCTGCATTTTGGTGATCGCAACATTCTCCTCTTTGTTGTTGTTCTTCATCTTGTTCTGATTTGGTATCATCAGAATTCAGCTGGTTCGTCTCCTGCCCTGATTCTATTTTTAGATTATCAAACCGGGTCGGAGAATCGAACAACTATAAATTTCGATTGAACGGAGGGGCAAAGCTGGTCATAAGCTGTTAGATATGATATCTTGTGTAGTAGTTAGAAATTTGATATCTGCTATTGCGCATTTGATCTCAAACGTGATGATCCAAATGACAGACTATTCTTCTCTCAACAATATTTTTTCAAGCAATTTTGGGTGAAGAATGCTCAAAAGGCTGATTTGGTATATTTGCTTGTATGATATGCATTTACAGATATACTAAAATACTTCATAGATGAGACTATACATACTTTTGGGACATTAATGAAGCAGATTCTTGCAATTTTGCTTGTGTCCCTTTCTGGTTATGGACTTTTAGTTTCATAACCTCGCAAACTATTATCAGCTTTGTTGTTTGGCAACATTTACTTCCTATTGACATAGTTATTTTATAATTTCAGGTCATACAGTTTAGCGGGTGGAAGATTTCAATATGACGAAGAGTTTCAGGGATTATTTGAAGATTGTTATTCGTTAAGATTAGTTATATAATGACATTAGCTATTTACTTCAAACAATATGAGTTATTTTTTAAAGTTTTGTGATATTAATATTTTGGATTAGTACTTCCTTTTGTTTGTTAAGATTTAACGAGATATACTATAGTTTTATGAATTAATATCAATATGTTTTGTTATTTGCATTATTTTTTGGTCGAATGTAGTAGCTATTATTAATGGTGGCTAAACTTATCGTTATAGCTTGTGAATTTTAGTGTCAATTTAACAGGATTAAGACGTTTATACAGGGATATTGTAACCACTATATTCCAATTAAAGATTATTTTTAGCGGCAATTTAATTGACTTTACTATCCATTAAAATGGATGCTAAAGGGGCATACTAATACGTTTTTAGAAGAGATATTGTTGCCACTTTAATTACCACAAAACAATTACCGCTAAATGTATGGACTTTTAGCGATAAATATTTTGAATTTAGCGGCTATAAAAATGGACGTTAAAGGTGCATCATTAGTCATTTTTAGAATGGGTTTAGCAGCCATAATAATTCCCGCAAACAATTGCAGTTAAAGCAGATGAGTTTTAGCGGCAAATAGTCATACCTTTTACCAGCTTTTGGCAGAAATGCCGCTAAAGGCTTTACCGACCCCGGCATCACCGGCTAAAGATCAATTGCCGGAAAATGATATAGCGCCTATTGTTATTGCCGCCAATGTTGTTTTTTATTGCCGCCAAAGACCTTTTTTGTAGTAGTGAAAATCTGGTATGGTTGCTGATTCTGGTGTCTGTTGCACCATGCATCGCGATCGCGTAGTAACTTTCGCGATCGCGGAAGGGAAACTGGGGCTGGGAAGGATTTTACCCTACGCAAACGCAAGACCAAGGTCGCGAACGCGGAGCATTGGGGGGACTGCTCTATGCGAACGCGACCTGTCAACCGCGAACGCGTAACTTTAGGATGGGCTGGTCAGGGAACCTAGGGAAACCTATGCGAACGCGACCCATATATCGCGAACGCGAAGGCAGGACTGGGCTAGACCTTCGCGAACGCATAGCCTTTCCCGCGACCGCGTAAGTCCTCAGTAGGCAGCTCTTCGCGAACGCAACAGTGCTCATGCTAACGCGATGAACACTATCGCCCAACACTTAAAACAGTAGCAGAACGGGAATTTAGCCCACAACTTCATATTTTCAAAACTAGAGAGCATTGAGGCGATTTTCAAGAGGCAAGTTCTTCCCCAAAGTATTGGTATATAATTCTAAACCTTTTTCTTTCAATTTCCATAGCATTTCATCAATCTTCATCCAAAAATTTAGGGTTTTTATGGTAGAAATTGGGAATTTGGGTAGAGTTAGGGCTTTTTGAATAATTGGAATTTAGACCTCGTTTTGGGGTCGAATTTAGAAACTAATTGCATAATCGGGCTCGTGGGTGAATAGGTGATCGGGTTTTGGTCCAAACCTTGAGTTTTGACCAAGCGGGCCCGGGGTCGATTTTTGACTTTTTGGAGAAAACGATAGAAAACCTATAATTAATCATTGGAGTTGAATTCTTTAGCATTTATTGATGTTGTTAAATTAATTTGGGTTAGATACAAGTGAATTGGAAGTGGAATCAAAAGGGAAAAACGGTATTTGAGCTTGAGTTTGGCCGTGGAATTCGAGGTAGTGTTTGGTCTAACCTTAGCTTGAGGGAATAGGTGTTGTGTCTTATTTGCTAGTGTCTAGTACGACGTATAAGTGAGGTGACGAGTATCTATACGTTGGTGTCAAACATGCCCATGAGTCTCATATTAAGATTGTTGTGATTTTTATTATGTATTGTAATTGTTGAAATTGATGATTAGTACTGTGGTATAAGGCTTATGATAAATTCTTAGTAGTTGACTATTGTTGAGTAATTGTTCTAGCTGAGGTTTATTTGTGAAGTAATTGTTGAAGCTAGTTTGGTTATAGCTGATTCCCTTGCCGGGATGATATTATTTCTGCTGTTGACTCCCTTGCCGGAACGGTATTGTTTCTATTTGATGTTTCTATTATGGATTCCCTTGCCGGGATGTTACCATTGTATTTGTTTGAGTGAGGAAGAGTGTGAAGCACGAAGGGTGATGCCGTACGTGAGATTGTGAGAGAGTGTTAATGCATGAAGGGTGATGCCGTGCGTGAGATTGTGAGAGAGTGTTAATGCACGAAGGGTGATGCCGTGCCATATTAATGATATTAAAAGCACGAAGGGTGATGCCGTGCCATGATTATGAGAGAGTAAAAGCACGAAGGGTGATGCCATCCCGTTTCTGTTGATTTCTATTGCGAGGACGAGAGTGAAAGCACGAAAGGTGATGCCGTGCACTTGTTTTTGTGTTATTAATTCCGTTGCTTTAAGTTTGATATTTACTTTGTCGCCTTGCTTTATATCTAATATAACTTGATACCCCTCTCAGCATGTTTCCCCTTTCCCCTTTTTCTTTGTTTTATTCTTGTTATTATTGCTTTCGGTATATGATTTAATTGCACAGGTTTTTGGTTGTTGTGTCCTAGCCTCGTCACTACTTCGCCGAGGTTAGGCTCGACACTTATCAGTACATGGGGTCGGTTGTACTGATGCTACACTCCGGACTCTTTTGTGCAGATCTCGGTACTGGACCCTACGGACCATAGATTGAGGTTGCTGCCTTCAGTCCAGTGGAGACCCGAGGTAGTCCTGCACGCGTCCGCAGGCTTTGGCGTTCCCTTCTATCAGATTTCCATTCTTTTTATCTATTTCTGAGACAAACTTGTATTTTTCTTGTTCAGACCACTATTTGTAGTATTCCTAGATAGTCCATGATATTGTGACACCAGTTCTGACTTCTGGGTGGATTTCTATTTCGGGATTTCGTACTAGTATTACATTAAACTGCTAAATTCTGTTCTTCCGCATTTGATTCCGCCGTTTATGTTATGTTATCTTGTAAATTGTTGAAAGATAAAAGTTAAAAGGTAAGATAATCAGTAACGTTGGCTTGCCTAGCGGGTTCAATGTTAGGCGCCATCACGGTCCCGACGGTGGAAAATTCGGGTCGTGACATGATTGTTACTTAGATTTTATTGTATCGTATCGTTAAATCTATATTTACGTAACAATAAAAAGTGTCATTTTATGTAACGATTGATTTGGTGTGGTCGTGTTGTTACCTTTTTTTCCCTCTCATCTTGCCTTTCTATATTATCTAATAATTCTGTATTATTTTTCATCATACTTTTTTATATATTAATTATACCTCGTACCTCACTTTCGTATTAATATTGCAAGTTTATTCTTCATATTATTGGTCTATGACATCAAAACGACGGCAAATAATACAATGTATCAAAACATTGTATACATCAAACGATATAATACGATACAATATAATACAACATATTATGAAACGATATGTAACAACAATCCAAACAAGCTGTTAAAGGCTTCTTATACCAAAAAAAAAAATAAAAAATTTGAAACATGAAAATGGTTAAGTATTACATAAAGACATATCTCAAGAGAAATTTTATAATTTGCCATAAATATGTAAAATAAATAATCTTATAACAGAAATAAATGTTCTCTGTGTAATATCAAATATGAGTGTTTTCCTTGTCGCTATATGATAAGTTGGAAGGCGCCCTAAGGTGAATAAAAACCATACCAGTGCATATTATTTGAGCTTTTATGATTTAGTTATCAGCTTTCAATCAAGTGGTATTATATACTTCAATGCTTAGTGATTATTTTGTAGTTTCCAAAATTAATCAATCATTAAATTTGACAATTTTCATATGACTGCAAAATTGGGACTAGACCATACAAGATGAGTATATCTTTTTATCTTTAGTTTCTAATTTAATCCTTGGGACACAGTGATGAGTTTATCTTCGATTTCATCGAAATGACATTTTAATCATTTGATAAAGAAAATAAATATATATATAAAAAAATTTCATTATACATCCTAAATAATGGTAGTGACCATTTTAGTAATTTTGCTCAATTTTTTGAAGAACTGAAAAAGGGGAAAAAAAAGTCACAACCAAGTCAGCAGAGGCCTTCAACTCTCAAAATCCCTAATAAGGCTAAAAGCCTAAAACACAGAGCTCACCCAACACTTGAGGAAAGAAAATTCAAATGAATTTCATCTTCAGGTTTTTGCCGCTCGCTGATTTTTATCATATAACCCAATATTTTCAGAGTTATAAACTTGTCTGGATCTGAGTATTGCCGGAATATATCTGACAGTTGAATTTCCCATCTTTTCTCCAGCAGCTCTCCGATGGATTCTCACTGGAGGTACTTGAACGATCACATCCTAATTACATTTTTACTCATATATTGCAAAACTGCTGATTTTATCTTTCTTTTAAGCACAAGAGGAAATGAAAAATAGAAACCCTATATAAAAATTAGCTGCTTTCTGAGTATTCCAAACTCCAAAGTCAGGTGTTGATTTTCATGTTTTTGGGTGTTTCTGGATACTTTCATACCGTAGAAAGTAACATTTTCTGGTGAAGATCTTGTAAATGCAGCTACGCAGTTGTTATTCGCAGCTTACTTTAGTTAAAAGGGTATGCTGAAAAGATCAAATCTTGTTACTAGTTGTATGCTAAAGGTGGAATATCTATGCTATTGAGGCGTATATCTATGGAAGAGTTTCCTTGAGATGGCATTTTACGGGCGAAGACTGTCAAAAATTGTTACGGCTAATTCAATGTTGGCTGGTCCTTTCTGGCTGTCGTTCTGTGTGTTATGTTGCATAGGAAATATAACCCGAAATGAACAGTTTGATTACCCGGAAACAATTGTTCATAATGAATTGCCAAGGATGGAAGGCGCATATTTTCTAAAGAAATTTCTTAATCCTACATGACACTGCCAGTGAAAGGGGCGCACTTCGTTAAATTTAGCATTTATTTACAAAAACATTGGGTCTTTCCTTTTGATAGATATGAGAAAAAAATTTCAATAGAAAACATCTAAGGGGGGATCGAACTGGTAGACAATCAAGCATACAAACGTAAAAATAACTTCTTACTCTGTGGATGCTGAAGCTTTTCTTATCCGAAATATGTATGAACAATTTTGTGACCATTTAATGTGTGGTTATGATTTTCTTGTGCTTTGCGAAATCATATAATACATATGTAGGAAATGATTTTCTTTCATAATTGTTAAAGAAATCATTTCCTACTCGTGCATCATATGAACAGTCACTTGATTACTCCGGTGAAGCTCTTATTACATTGGGTTTAGGTCCTACGGTGAATGAAATCTTTTTATGAGAAGTTAGATATTTTTTAATACTAGTGATTATCATTATGGAAATCAATGTTGTTTTTTACTTGTGCATTCCAGAGCATCTCACACTTCTTTGCCGAATTATGGTGAAAATAATGGTTCAATTCCGCTGCATCCTGAGCCGCTTAATGTGGCCCCCATTAGTTGTGTGCCGTATACTGGCCCTCCTATACCATACAGTTATCCTGCTTCATCGTCACCAGATAATAATGCGGGTCCAGTTTCAGTTGAAGCTGATACAACTTCAGCATCCAAGCATATCAACTCTCAGCAGCCTTCTGGGAGTCAGCCTGCAATGGTTTTTTTCTCTGCCTGTCCAGCCAGAGAGGAGTGGGATAATCTCATAAATTATGCCAATGGTGGGGTTGCACTTACTGGGTCAGCTTTGTTGGGAAAGATTGGACCACTTATTGGATCAGTTGATATTGGTGAATCTGAGGATGACTATGTATTTCGTGTTTCACTCCCTGGTGTCGCAAGGGATGAAAGTAAGTTACATATATGAGTAAGATTTTCTTAAGTAGCGAATCACCAAATCTTCTTATAACTCTTACATCAGAACATTTGATATTTTAATGCATCAAATATCCCTCTTATCTGTGACCATATGTTCTCTATATGAGTATAACTGGTTGATGCAATGCAGAAATACCATGCTGAAAAATATGCTTCATTCTCCACTGTACTCGGATAAAATTTGTAGTTTACTTTTTCTCAAAATGTTAGCCCTTTAATTTTACTAAAAATTGAATATGAAATCAATGTATGAATTCTATCAAAATATTTATTTTTGAGCACATCATAACCATCTAGCGAGAAACAGCGCCATCAGTCCATAAAGAGCTTTGTGATGTTGGCAAACATTCTCCTGGAGCGATATCCAGAAAACCAAGAGGTTCAGACATATAAGCCTCATCATCAAGAGTTTCATTTCTTCTTCCATGAAGAGTCTAACAAAACCGAGTTTGAGCATAACTGAAATTTGGCGAATGAATACGAAGGTCAAAGGCTTTGTTCTTGAGCATTAGTCAAAGAATATCTGCTTCTTTTTCTTCTTTTCTATGTAGATTAGTGTTCTTTTCCATCATTTCCTTTCGCTGATGGAAAAATGCTTTCTTTCTAGGACCACATATTACTTGCATATGCCTTCTTCCCAGCTGTGCAATGAGCTATAGAAAGAACCTTATCCTTTTTGTCATTCTGCTGTTTCAAGCAATGTTTCAGTTCGCCTACCTTGATAAACTGGCTCTCTCCTTGAAATTCCTCCCTACTGGAGTTTTGTTAGTCCATAGAAGCTATCATCTGATCAGCAGGGTCTGCTAATGACATTACTTTAGGGATGTGTTTTCTCTCCAGCTTATCATATCTTTGATCTATATACTTCTCTGATACATCAGCGTCACATTTATGTTTAGCTTATGTGGATGTGTTATATTCCACGTATGAAATTTTTATTCTCTCATATCAAGATTATTTTGTGTCTTTTAATGCAAGTTTTTCTTTATAACACTGGGATGCTCTTGTTTTTGCTTCACAAAAAGGTTTTCTATTTTTCCCATAAGTGATCTTATACCAAGTTGAATCTGTATGTTGAACTGCATCTATATGAATCCAATTGATGATTAAGAGATTTCCTGTTCATGTGGTTACAGAGGTCTTTCGCTGTGATGTTGGACCTAGTGGGAAAATTGTCATAAAAGGGGTGAGCGTGACCGGAGAGGACATGGTTTGCAGGGACAACATGGTTTTTAAGATGCAAACTCAGAACCTATGCCCACCGGGAGAATTTTCCATTTCATTCCAGCTACCAGGACCAATTGATCATCAAAACTTAACTTGTGTTTTTGGATCTGATGGAATATTTGAAGGAATTGTGAAGAAAAAAAGACAACAGGTCCTTTAAGGGAGCTGTGACATATTTAGATCATAATCCTTCACCTTGGTAAGTACCTCTTCAGTCCAAATTACTTTGTTTGGAGTTGCATGTGAAAGTTGTGTCTGTGCCGTTCCCCGCTTTCATATAAGTCAAATACTAACTATCACATTGACCATTATTATATCAGAACCGATTATGTAATTTCGATATTTAGCTTCTTGATCTATGAACAATCATTCTGCATTATTTTTGGTCTTTAAGCATATTGTTTAATGTTGAGCTTTATATTGCTTTGTATTTTGAAATAATTATTCTACATCATTAATCACTATTACGTAAATGTCTCTTTTCCTGAAATTAATTCTCTGTTTTGCTTGTAGATGGTAGGAGAGAAAAGCTAAATTTGAGAAGACCAGGAACAATGCTGCAGTTGATTCCAGGACCTCTGTGCAGCTTTAAGGCTTATTTTGCATCATGCTTTAGTTCTTGTGTGTACGTCTTCTTGTTCTTTCCATTGTTAAGACTTACTAAGGTCAGGGCTAACCGAACTAGGCCACTTCTACAGTAGTCAGTAGGGAAAGATTGTGTGCCCAGAATCTGGGCTATATACGCGCTTTCAGCTTTGCCTCAGCACTCTACCACATTACCCCTCCAAAAAAATGGATTTTGTTTTGGTATTCTAAGACCAAGTATGTTGTCCTTGTTTACCGGTTTGCTATGGTACTCTTGTGTCTAGCAGTTTGCAATAAATTGAAAACTTTCCATTCTCTCCTCACAGGGAGCCCACACTTAAGAAAAAATTTCAAGGGAAATTTATCAAATATTGGTTTTTGTTACTGAGGAAAATGTTTTCATGGAAAATATTTTTCGTGAAAAATGTTTTACCTTATGAAATCATTTCTCATAACATTTCAGTGTCTGGGTAGGTACGAGAGTATATGATATTGGGTGATCGTACAGGTAGAGGATAAAGTATGTGAATTATGTTTGGTGATATATTTGGATATTATAGGTTGATAACAGTTCATAGTAGTGAGATTGAATATGAGTTGGGGATATTTGTAAAGTACTTTTTGCTTTTTGATAGAAAATATTTTCGTAAATTTTAATATAAAACTACTTTGAGCATGAATATGACACGTAATGTTCGTCAGCATAAATATCAAACATCAACTTTCTTTTTTTTTTGGAAAATATCAAACCTCATTAATGAAGGGAAACAAAGAACTTAAGACTGATTGCGTGGAGTACTCTTTACCACCTCTTTAACAATTGACTCTCATATTCTCATAGCGACATGGATTTTTTATTTCTCAAGGTCATAGAATCATTCGTTGTCTTAAGAAAGTAATCAAGGCCTTTCAATGTGATATTCTGATTCTTTAAAATAGCAGTATTTTTCGTAATTCTTTAATTCATTTACAAATATAGTCAGACTTTTCTATAACAATATTCCTATATAACAACACTTTACTATAAAAGTCAAGTTTTTCCGGAACCAATTTTCATGTTATGTTATAATATATGTTCTCTATAACAGCACTTCGCTATAACATCCAAAAATATTTGGAACAAACGAAGTTGTTATAGAGAGATTTGACTGTAGTAGTGTCGATTCAAGGTCTACATCTAATAAATATAAATGCTACATCATTAATATATAATTGCACAAAAGCATCAACAATGCATACCGTTGAAAGACATATTCATACTGTAGAGCATTCTGAAGACTGAAAGGCACAAATTGATATTTGGCAAGGTCAATTCCTAAATCATGACTATGGCCTCGAACTACTATAGGTTCTTCTACACATATCGTGAAGGTTCTTCTACACAAATCGAGTCTCATTCCGCAAGTATGTATAATAAGATGACAAACTATTAAAAATGAGCAAACCTACTCAAAAGTGCAATTATATTTTCTACTAATTCTAATGTCATGTATGCATGTAAGATCCTATACTGGAGTATTCATTTAAGCAACTTATATTGTAGCAGCAATAGAACTTTGCATTTCAGCAGGATTTGTCCCTGTTGAGCAACTTTAGGTAAATAAACACCAAGTTAGCCTATACAATTGCCTTTGGATAAGGCCATCTGATCCGATATTAAGGAGAGTTCAGTGCACAAAGCATCCCGCATTCATGTAGGGTTCGGGGAAGGGCCGCACCCTCAAGGGGGTGAAGTAGGCAGCCTACCTGATGCAAGCATTAATGGTTGATTCCACGGCTTGAACTGTGGCCTATCGATCATACGGAAACAGCTTTACCGTTGCTCCAAGGCTTCTTTCCACTGGATCCAATATTGATTTAAAGAATAATTTACTAATCAAATTGATGGGCATGAGTGCACAAAACTAAAGAATCAGCCAACCATATATTCAATTCCTTGTGTTACTGCTAAATAAAGTTACTTCAGATTACCTATGATCTAGTTAATCTCTTTTAAGGTGGCAGTGTAGATACAACATACCCTAACTCCACGTGAAAAGCTAGATTTTTGGACTTAATTTTGACACAAGAATACGATAAATTCCACAAACCCACAAGACAAGAAAAAAAAATGCCACAATTCAGTTTCTTGCGTACGGTGCGAGATATGTAGTCATAACTGCTATGTCCTGCACCTTTTGTGGTTGGTCAGTATTATGAGAGTAAGAGTAGTTGGGGCAATTAAAATGAGTAGTTGTGTTTTGCTATCTATAGTCACTCTAAGGCACATGAATGCTTCAATTCGAGCTCATCCACTTGGGTTTGGACACTTCACCACCTGTCTACATCACTGCCACTCATGAGTTTTGGGACAAAGTGTTGTGGAATATACTGTTCATGGACCTTTATACTTAACAACTTGAACTTTATATCTCTCATCTACTCTACCAAGAAGATATTTTGAGGAAGTCCATTAAAAGGAAGCGTTAATATCGAAATAATCAGGTATAATGCGAAATGTAATAAAACAAACCCTTAGGGCATCTCTAAGGGTGTACTATTTTTTTGTAAAATTTGGTTTTTGTTCCAATGGAACATCAAATCTTGCACCATTATAGTGCGTGAATAGATCAACACAAAATTTGATTTATTATTATTTTATTCATTTTTTATTTTTTTTGGACTTTTAATTTATCATATATTGTGTATATAATTAATTTTTCTATTAAGATCTTTATAATTTTAATTTTATATCCTATTTTTTTTGATATATTAATTTTTATAGATATATTATATTTATATAAAATTATAAGTTAATTTTATTATTATTATAATTGTATAAATGATTATATAAGTGGTGAATGTGAATAATATATGATGAATATGGAAAAAAGAAAAAAGATAGAATTTGTTTGAAGGAAATAAAAGAATGATTAAATAGAAGATAATTGTTATAAATAGAATCCTATTTATGGTGAATGTCCATATTTAGAGAGATTCTAGGGTTTATTACTTGGTGGCTAAGTCACCATCTCCCTATAAATAGAGGGTTCTATTCCATTGTAATTCATCCCATATCAATAAGAATTCTCTCTCCCTACTTTTCTTTGCAATACTTTTCTTCTTCTTTTATTATTTTACAACACGTTATCAGCACGATACTCTAACCAATTGTAGTAGAAGCTTTGGGATTGATCATAATGATTGTCAATTGTTCTATGAATTTCCTTCATGATTTAAATTTTGGATTTAAGGTAAGTCTTTTACCGTATTTTTCTCTTTTATTCTATACTTTGATTTTAAATACAAGCAAAGACAACAAAGTTTGATTATAACTCTAGTGGAGTTTGTAAGAAATTATAACCACCCGAAGTGGTAAAATTTCAATGCCTCGCCATGATCAAATTCATGTATGATTGTGGGCAAAGAATTGAAAACCCGTCCCATTGAATTCGCTCCATTCTCATTCCCTTAAGAGAATGTGATAGCAGTATGTGATAAGTCTGAAAGAAGACAAAACTATTACCGTGAAGGTATCAATGGATGTGGA
This sequence comes from Nicotiana attenuata, assembly GCF_001879085.1. NCBI lineage: Eukaryota > Viridiplantae > Streptophyta > Magnoliopsida > Solanales > Solanaceae > Nicotiana > Nicotiana attenuata. The sequence continues at coordinate 158,473 of NW_017671624.1, read as the reverse complement.
CGTGGCAATAGACGAAATTATAATCGTCATCATTGTGATAATGAGAATAATAAGGATTCTCAAAATAATCCTTCACTCTGTGAAAGTAATATCTGTCATTGATTTGACATGAGATTTTATAAAGCACATATAGATGATTATGGTCCATTCATGATGTGAATGTGACAACATCTGATTTATAAATACATATTCATTCTTGGAAGAATATGAACGTGCTAGTGGTAGCGAATATACCACGCTCACCTCTAGAAGGAGGTTTGAGATGATTAAGAAAATAATGTCATTATTATGGCATGAATGGCCATTGGTCACGTACCTATTGTACGCCAAAATATTTTGGTAATGTGATTATTAAAGAATAACATTAATGCAAGAAATATATCTTGTATATAATTTTGACCATACCGATAATGGTATAACTTTCTCTTTAAAAGAGATATTCACCATATGGATGTTGATGAATATGTGGTAGTACCAAATTAATTGAGAGCTCTGGAAGAGCCAATTATTACTATTTTGGAGAAACACAATTGATTACCAATAAGGTATTGTGTTGTAGTAAGTCTCAAAGAAACTTATTCAGTTTCCAAAGTATACGCGAAAGCGGTTGATTATATTGAGACTATAAATAAAGGAAAGATTTAATATCTTCTATTACTACAACTTGTAGCGGGATAATATGTATGTGAAAAGCAACCCGTTTTATTCTCCAGTTTGTACTACACAAATAAAAGAATATCACAATAAAGTGGATGTCTATTGATATAAAAACCCATATCATAATAAACTTGGAGTTTATTGATAATTGCACAAGTCATGGTGTAAATCTGAAGTTTATCAATATTGATAATTTATTCAGTTGGCATAATTGGTTTAGCCATACCAATTTAAGTATGATGTGCAAAAATAATAGAGAATTCACATGGGTAAATATTAAAGAACTAGAAAGTTCTTTACGAATTCTCTTACATTGCTTGTTCTTATTAATTAATAGATCAACTGAAATTGGGATTGAATCCCATGAATGCTGGAAATATCAAAGGTGAATATGGGCCCATTCACCCGCCATGTATACCACATAAGATGCATCTATGAGATGGTTACATGTGCAATTATTATTAACCCGCAACCTGGCCGTTGTGTGCGAGGTAACTTGCTCAATAATTTAATTTAGAGCATATTCCAGATTTTCTATTCAAGAAGTTCATCTTGATAAGTTGGTCTACATCACAGCTGGTTTAGCAAAATGATTTATTGAGTGCCTCCACTTAATAGCTAAACAATTACTTATGAGAACAAAGTTATCTATATCAGTTTGATATACGTTATATACGAAAGTATATTATTTTCTCCCCTCACAAGTGGTTCAGGGTGAGGAACCAAATAATTCCATCTTATTATTATTGATGTGCGGTGTATATTTTGATTAACACCATAACGCACAAAGATGAGTTCTCAAAGTTGAGAAAACAAGTTAGTTTTTCTAACATGAGGGGGAGACATGATAAACAATTGAGAAAAAGTTACGTGGAATGAATTATCATTTGTACATCTAGATCCTCGAATAAAATAATATGAACTTGAAGTTCATAAAAGGATAATTCATGTGCAATTTATCGCAAAGCATGCCAGACGCATTTGCTGACCTAAAGAAAGTAACTATATTCTCAATGCAAATGCTCATGTTAAGTCCTAGAAGGACAAAATCTATGGTACGTTTAAAGCGTATAGACAGATCGGTTTCAAATAAACTTCTTGATAAATAAGGTGAGCAAATGATCAAAATGATCACAGTAAAGGAGGCAGGTGATCTAGAAGATCACATGACATAACACTTCATAATATCTCATGAGAGATTCAGGTACCTGAATATATGAATGAAGAGATCTCTATGTTATGTCTTTATGAAAAATAAGGAGGTTGGAACCGATATAAAATGTTTGTCGACGAAAATATATATATATATATATATATATATGAGGATCTTAAGTCAAGAGAAACAATTCAAGTAGAATTGGTTTCATATGAAAGACATGTAGTTTTGGACTTGCAGTTCAAACACTTGAAAGTACAAAGTCAATGGTATGTGCAATCAGTTTTCGATATCTTATATGTCTAGCATGACATGAAAACTTGATATGCATCTAAAGTCTGTTATATGGCTTATATGACTTAACAATCCCTGAAGGATTTAAATTGCTTAAAGAACATAGAATTCATGGTCATGAAGTACCATATCCTCAATGCAATTTATGCACAAATGTATCTTGCTATAACTATAAGCATGATAATGTGATAGCGAGGATACCTCTATGGAGATATTGAAGAGCCATTCTACGATATTTATGAAGACATTATATCTCTATCAAGAATGATGATTTCAAGGTGCAATATATTCATTCAAGTTAATATGGCTGATTTGTTTATCAAATCTCTACCAAAGATCTTTTGAAGATGGTGCACAAGATTGGAATGCAAATGCTTAAAGATGTGAATTGATGCTCTCATCAGGGGGAGTTAATGCGTGTTATACTCTTTTTCCCTTACAAGGTTTTGTCCCACTGGATTTTCCTTGCAAGGTTTTTAACGAGGCAACCAATAAGCGCATTTCTAAACATGTGTACTCTTTTTCCTTTTCTAGAATTTTTTTCCCATTGGGTTTTCTTTTAGTTAAGGTTTTAACGAGGCACATTATCTGTTGAATAGACATTCAGGGGGAGTGTTATAAATAGAATCCTATTTATGGTAAATGTCCATATTTAGAGAGATTCTAGGGTTTATTACTTGGTGGCTAAGTCACCATCTCCCTATAAATAGAGGGTTCTATTCCATTGTAATTCATCCCATATCAATAAGAATTCTATCTCCCTACTTTTCTTTGCAATACTTTTCTTCTTCTTTTATTATTTTATAACAATAATAATATAATATAGAAGAGAGAGAAGAAATATTCTTTTTTTGGTGTAAAAAATGATGTAATGGTTGGAATAAATTTGGTGTTACAGCATTTTGGTGTTAGGGTTGGAGATGTTGTCAGTGACAGTAAATCATACAACAATAGATGGATTTGATAATGGTCATTAGAAAAATAGGGAAAAGACACCCATAAGTACCGTTGATCTCATATGAGTGTTAACTGTTAACACTGTGTTTAGCAGGTAAACTTTTCTTTCGAGTCAAGTGCATTACTCATTAATTTGGGAAGAGAATGATTGTTTTCCAGAGGATTAAAAGTAAGAGTGGTTCCTAAAGTAATTAACACTCTGTTAAATTCAATGCGTGAAAGGGACATAATATCTTCTTAGACTAAAAATTATGGCCAGTCTTCGCTTTTGTCTTGGTGATGGGACTATATAATATTGCAAAGAAGAAAAAAGTGTATAGTTCAGAATACAGAAAACTAAAGGGCTAGTAAGTAGTATTAGGTGCTGAAAATATGGTGAAAGAAAATCTAGTAACTGGTGGATCAATATTTGTGGAGAAGAGAAATCACTGTGTCATTTATCCAGCCAATGGCAGTATGGTGGCAGAGTCTGTGGAAAGAAGAAACAAGAACTGGTAAATTACATATTTTTTTTGTTTGTCTCAAGTCATACTGATTTTAATTTTATTCCTCTGCAGTGGCTAATGAATGTAACAACACTAGTGCAGGTTTGTCCAGACAAGAATTCCAAGTGATTTGATAGTACAAATTAAAGACAAAAGCTTCCACTTGCATAAGGTAACAGCTACCTACACTGTCCATTTCTCTAATTGAGAGGAAAAATTCCAATGTCCGAACTGCATATTAGATAAATTTCAAAATCAAACCATCTTTTAGCTTTCTCCTTGTTTTGTTGCGGAAGATCGTAGGTTAACTAGCACACAATCACACACAAAGAAAATAGAGAAAATAACAATAACATAAGGATTTAACGAGGTTCGGCTAAGCATAGTGCTCGGGGCAGAAGCAGAGATAAGAAGAATAGCACAAAATCCATTCTCATATTGGTTTGGAGACTACTTGAGATCTATATATATTGGTTGTATGCGGGGCTCAATTTACTTATCCTTACGAGCTGAGGCCTTTGGGGGAAAACCATCCGGCTTGACCCAAAGTGGATAATATTACGCCGTGTTAAGAGCATCTATAGGCTGATTGAGACCCAACAACATGTTTTATGGCTGATGTTTCCCTTTTTTTTTAAAGCCAATATATAGGCATATTAGAGGTAAAATTTGTTATACAAAGTATAAATATGCTTTCTGTGGAACCTTTTTTCAGTCAATCTTTTCATTTTGCAGCTCTCCATGGTTTCAAGAAGTGGATACATTAACAGATTGGTATTTCATAGGAATGGGGACAACATTACTACAATTCAGATTGATGCAATCCCCGGTGGGGCTAATATCTTTGAATTAGTAGTGAAATTTTGCTATGGACTGAAGATCAAAGCTACAGCTTCAAATGTCGCGCCACTGTATTGTGCTGCTCATTTCTTGGAAATGCATGATGATCTTCACCACGGAAATTTAATTTCTAAAACTGAGGCATTCCTGAGTTATGTAATCCTTTCGTCGTGGAAAGACACATTTAGGATCTTGAAAAGCTGTGAATCAGTTTCTTCTTGGTCTAAAGACTTGCACATTGTCAAGCGTTGCTCGGAAGCCATTTCTTGGAAAGCCTGCTCAGAAACTAGCGCGAGTAGTATAGAAGACAGTGAAGTTTTGGTGAATGCTATGACCAATGATACGACCAAGTTAAATGTCAAAAAGTTGAGCGGAAATTGGTTTTTCAAGGATGTTGCATCCCTAAGAATAGATCATTTTGTCGAAGTAATTACATTGATCAAAAAGAGAAACATTAAGCCAGAGCTTATAGGGTCATGTATAGCTCACTGGACAAAGAAGTGGATTTCTCAAATCACAGTTTCAAAGCAGAAATCAAAAGATCAAGAATTGTCCATCCAACTACACAGAGTAACAACTGAATGTTTGATAAGGGTACTTCCTATTGAAGAAAACTCAGTTCCCTGCAATTTTCTGCTTCACCTTTTCAAGATTGGGCTTATTATGAATATTGGTCCAAGATTACAAGATCAACTCAAAACAAGAGTAGCTTTCTTGTTGGAAAGCTGTAGTGCTAAAGACCTTCTAGTCAGGAACAGCACAACTCTTTTCGACGTGGACATTGTTATTGAAGTGGTAGAAGCTTATGTCTCGCTTGCATCAAATAATCCCAACTCAAAAATGTCTCTTGTCGGGAGGCTAGTAGACGATTACCTCGCCCTCGTATCAAGGGACGCAAACCTTGTAGCGAGAAGCTTTTACTCTCTTGTAAATGCATTGCCAAAAGAAGCACGATCTTGTGATGACAACCTATATAGGTCAATAGACATGTACCTAAAGGTATGCATAATGTATTCTCTTTTCCTCCAAACTCAAAAAATTGGTTCAGAGTTCGATTCATGGAAATTAAATGGTTTTCTTGCAGGAACATCCTGACCTAACAGAAGAAGAAAGAAGCAGTATATGCAGAAAACTGGAGTACCATAAGCTATCACAGGAAGCGCGAACACATGCCATGAAGAACGATAGGCTGCCGGATAATATCAGGACACAATTTATACTTGTTGAACAGATCAATATGACAAGATTACTGACTTCAGCTGGCTCAAGTTACCAACGGACTAAGTCAGAGACCATAATGAAAGTCAGCAAAGGTGTAGGCAAGAGTTGGATGAATTCTTCCAAAAATGAAATGGATGTGATGAAACAAGAGGTTGAGATGTTAAAGGCTCAAGTTGGTGAACTGAAGCAATGTAGGATGGAACTTCAAAGGCAAACCAAGATATCTGTTTTTTGTTAGTTCGTTATGTTTCATGTCTGTTACGGATCTGGTTCCTTGATTCTGATCATTGTAATCTTCATTTATGAAGCTTAAAAAAATTTCCAAGTTTTTTTTTGGTTAATCAGCCTTTAGGTGCGGACTTATCTTGCGAAAAGGCGTTCAAAGTGCGGAGTTAAATTCAAATACGCAATAGCTATATCATAAAAACACTTGTAATAGGTCAACAGATGGACAATGTGTCCATCCTACCATATCACTATTATGATTCAAAGAAACTTTTAATATTGGCCATGTTTCACGCTATCATAAAATATCCCCTTTTCATATAATTTTAATTGGGAGCTAACATGTCATATTTTTGTAGTGGGACACTACAGAATTACCAACCAAACGTCTTAACTAAAATATTCAGATTTCTACTATTGTTTGTATATAAGGCCATTTAATTTATCACCCTTCGTTTAACTTAAAATGTACAAAGTACTACGTTTGTTTCATTTTATGTGTCATTTTTTCTTGTTTATATCTTCTCAAAAAAATGACATACTACTTAAAAATAATTTACTTATTCTGACATGATTTTAGAGCTAAAAATATATTATTTAACCATTATCATATTTAAAATCACTAGCTTAAAAGTTATTTTTAAATTTTTTTTAAACTTCATGACCTCACATAAAATGAAATGGATCTTAATTTTTTTTTTCTTTTTCTAACAAGTGATGTGGTATTTGTTGGAACACACATATATATATATATAACTTAAAATTGATACATTCAACAATACTTGTTGAGGGCGCGGTGAGGGGTTTGGGTTAGTTAGAAACAAAGAAAAATAAAAAGGAATAAATTGGAGGAGTTCTTTTCCGAATAGATTTTGGCAGTTGTCCATGGCTGAAGACGGAGGAAACGCGGCGGAGCAACCGGCCTCCGACCCAAACCCGTGCCCTATTTGTCTTGCCCCAGTTACTGAAGAGTCCTACTTGGATCAATGTTTCCGTACGCCTCCTTTCTTTTTAGTTTTACACATATCTTCCTGTAGTTTATAAGCAAACAGTCATTGTTAAGATGCAATTTCATAAGTTTTAAGCTCTAATTTAGGGAGTACCTTTCATATACTTTGGCCCTTTTTGCATAATTATTAATAAGTGGCATTTTGCTAAGTAATTGTGAAGTGTATAAGTTGTGGAAGAAAGCTATGTATGGATTGTTTCTAAATAAATCAGTTATTAGGTGCTTAAGACATCATGTTATTTCTGCAGACAAATTTTGCTACAATTGTATTCTGCGTTGGACAAAAGTGGTTAAAAGCAAGCAGTCTCGTGCACCTGCTTCAGTAAAGTGTCCTTTATGTAAGGTCCGAACTTGTTTAATCATTTTTGTTGGTTCCTATTTCTTCTAACGTAGATCCTCTCAAGAATGGGTAGCAGTTTACTGTTATTGGTGTAACTAAATTTTTTTGGGCATTGATTGATGAACTACTATTAGCAATGACATGATTCCCCTTAGATGCCACGCCTTTCACGTGAGAGTGCTTTAACTTTGCAGTTACTTCTAGAAAAATGAAACGTTTTCTGCTAAGATGGATTTGAGAGGATTCCAGTACTTTAATAGTGTGTCACACTTGTGAGGTCAAGACCATGGGATTACATATTTGGTCTTACAAACTTTTTGCTTGATCTGAAGAGTCGTCACGGAGCCTTGAACACAGTATGGATATACCAAAGTGGATAGATCATAGATGTGTGAATATATGCAATTTGTTTGTAAATGTTTTCTGAACTTAATCAGATATTGGTCTCTTTAGAACTCTGTGTTGACTTTTGTTTGCCTGTTGAATGTTTTTGAGTAGCTTGTGTAAATTTTATTGGTGGGGAAAATGTTATGTATCTGGGAATTGAAATGAAATTGACATGGATTCTTTTTTCTTTTATCTGATCTTTGATGTACTGTGTCAACATTTTGTCCAAAACATAAAGGAGGCACAAAAAGACATGAAATTGACCATTACAAGCAGTAATGTTGTTAAAAGCTCGATGAAGCTCAAGTTACGTGCCTTGCATTTCTCTGAGCTAACCTGCTAGGCATGCATCTCGTCAACCAGTAACTTTCTCATTAAGAGGCAAGCACTATACAATAGATATAGTTAGCAAAGTGATACATTTTCATGTTGCTTTGCCAGAGGATTCTATATTTATTACACTTGTGCTTTTGATGTAAATTGAAATCACGCTATATTTCTGACTCTTCTAATAACTTACAAAAAATTCTCATTCTTCTATTATTAATTTAAAATTACGGAGAAGGGTAAAAAATACCCTTCTACTATGCGAAAATGAAAATTTATATCCTCCGTTATACTATTAGTCCACAATTGCACTAGACGTTACAAAATTAGTACAAAAATACTCCTCTGCCGTTAGGGCACTCCACCATGGCCAGTGTTAAAAATAGCGTGAAGCGAGAAAAAGCGACAACCCTCATTTCACGAAAAGCGAGAAGCGAGAAGCGAGAAGCGAAGCGCTCGCTTTTTTGAAGTGAAGCGGAATTTAAAAAAAAAAAATTAAAATAAATACGGCATAAACAACACATGTAATTGTAAGCAAATGTTCAATATTTGAATTAAAAAACTAAAGAGTAGCATCAATTAAAGCACAAAATGAGAAAGGCAATAAGAACTAAGAATAAAAAATATATAATTGGGCAGAAATTGGGCAGAAACGGGGCAAAATTTTTCTGAAAAAAATTCGCCAGCATTTCGGCGCTTTTTGGACGTTTAGAAAGAAAAAGAAGAAGAAGAAAGAAGAAGAAGAATGAAAATAAAAACATATCTGTTGAAACTTGAAAGCTGTTTTTGAGGAAGAAAAGGCTGGTTTAGAACCCTAGTTTGCTGCTGAAGAAGTGTCTAAAACAGAAGACTCAACGATTTGGGTCTTTTAATTGAAAAAGACTCGTTTGGGCCTTTTAATTCAAGAAGCGATCGCTTCTTCCGCCCCCGACCGCTTCATCGCTTCTCGCTTTTTAGAGAGAAGTGGTCGCTTTTCTGTACCTGAGCCGCTTTTAGTTGGGGTAGCGACCAACCCATCGCTCCGCTTCGCTTCTCTCTTAAAGCGAGGAAGCGGGCTTTTTTTAACACTGACCATGGCCAATACTATCCCACATGGCTTGACATTTTGCTAAGGTGGAAGCCACATGGGATGCCACTTCAGCGCACCAATCCAATTTTATCCCCCTTCCCCCAATTTTTCCTCCAATACCACTTCCCTCTTCACCTAACCATTCACTACGCTGAACTCTTTTTTACTTATTTGTCAAGATTGTATTTCCCAAATTTTTTGGAAGTGAAATATAATTGCAAATTGATTTTTATTTTGCAGTATGTATCTGTCTCAGAACCCCATTTTGCTTCTTCTTGTTAATATATATTGTAGTCTTTAGATTTTTTAATTGTTATTTTATTCAAATTTCTTCTTCTCTTGATAATGTGTTGAAACAACAAGCTGGAATGAGAAAGAATGGCTTACCAAATGGTTGGCTACTTAGTGTTGGCAGTCAGTCACATTACTCGATTCAAACCGACTATGTTTTGAAGCATAACAAACTTATGATTGATATCCATTTGCTATTTTACTTTTTGGTCTTTGAATTAGATGAGAATATAACTTTTTATGGTGATTCCATAAAGTTATATGATTATACTTAGCGGTATTTAATCCAAAGAAAAGGAGTTATATATATTCCGTTTGTCTTTAATGGAGTAGTTCAAAGATAAAATCCTTCTTATATAGTTATATATTCATCGATCATCATCGGAGGGTCTGCAGGATGGTATATGAGCTGCCAACATTCACCTTGTATGTGTCGGAAATGCCGTATTCTGAAGTCTCCCTAAACTACAATCCGCTTCCATTTTGATCCAGTTCTTGATCTAAATAAAAAATGACTCTTCTCGATTTATGTTCAACTTCCCTTGTGGGTTCATTTTTCTCATCCTCTGCTGGAAACCCAAGCTTGTAAACCAAATAAAGTATGCATTCCCTTCCTCGGATTATATGCCCCAAATTCGATATATCCGGTTAGATGAAGGAAGAGGTGGTTTGGAGGAAAAATTTGGGGAAGGGGGTAAAATTGGGTTGGTGCGTGATGTGGCTTCCACCTTAGCAAAATGTTAGGTCATGTGGGATGGTATTGGCATGGTGGAGAGCCCTAAGAGGGGTATTTTTGTCCTAATTCTGTAACGTCGGGGACAATTGTGGACTGATAGTATAACGGAGGGTATAAATGATCCTTTTCGCATAGTAGAAGGATAATTTTGACCCTTCTCCGTTGAAATTATGCTAGATTTTGTTTCTTTCAACTCAACGCTCTTCTTTATGCAGACAGAGAATTTTTCTATTATAAGGAGCTATGGTGGAAGGTTTTTTCAACAACATTATGTGAATGAAAACTTGGACAATAGGTAGCAAAGTCCTCTATACTTCTTCTGCTTTGTATATTCTCCCTTTGTTTTTTACTATTCTAAATTAACTTACTGTTTGACATTTGTATTCCAGTATGTTCTTCACAAAAGCTCACAAGTATAGATTTCAGTGCTACTATACTAATGAAGGTAGAGTGCTTTCCATCACTGATTTGCATATTATCCATTTCTAGTGGATATCCTTGCTTCCAAGAACATAAGATTGGTAGTTCTGCAGGGGGCTTATTTGACAAATTCAATGTGCCACGTTATTGGAAGTTGTGCAAGTATCTGCAGCCTAATCCTTGGCTTATAAGTTGGTTGAGAAGGGAAATCCAGGCTGTGACACAGGTCCTTCACTTATCATTTTCATTGTTTAAATGTTGTAATCTTCAGTATAGATGCACTTCTAACTCAATCTCTTATTAGCTTTTGATTATGATGGTCAATAAAGACAATGATCCTTTGGATAACAAAAATGAGAAGCATATTTAATGATTCCGAGAGAAAAAACTTACTGATTATTATTGTGTGCTAACCTGTTTCTTACGTTCTTTGCCTGTGTTTATAGTGAAGTATGGAGGTGAAAACTCTTTTATTTCCAGAATGAACAAGTTTTTTGGATTCTCTGTAAGGTTGAAAGAGTACCAATTTGCAACCAATAGGAAACTGTCCACAAAACCGGCATGCCCGTGGGTATTTCTTAGTCAATCTTTAGTTAGTCTTAAGTTGAAGTGAATCTTGGTATAACTGGACAATTTTCCACTAAGAGTCAGATGGGATTTAATAATCTCTACAATGTAGAGGAACATCTGCCTAAGTTGAAGTGAATCTTGGTGTAACTGGACAATGTTTCCACTCAGAGTCAGAGGTTGAAGTCACTGGGATTTAATAATCTCTGCAATGTAGGGGTACATCTGCCTACAATCCCTAGTCTGATCCGTGGAAAAGCTTCTTGTTAGTTGTCACCAACAACCTGTTTCTCATCTTAGGCAACTGACTTCCTATATGCCTATTTCCCTCCACAAATAGTGAAAATTGCAACCATGAGAGCTTATTAAAAAAATTCAACATAAATTGATGCCATTTTGGTCCCAATTTCTCATAAAATGATATGTAAACATTACGAATTGGCTAAAATACCACTTATTCTAACCTTCTTTCCTTGATTGTGCATAAAAATTGTAAAATGGGAATCATGGAGAACTTTGTTGATTACTTGATTATGTCATTTTCATTGCGGCAACAATACATCATAGTTTGACTAGGTACATACTAATATTAAATTGATAATTCAATAATTCGCTCATCCTTGTAACATCACAAAACGTTAGTTTATGACATTTCTGCTAAGTAATTCTTTTCCGCGTCATGCAGGAAGAAGATGTAGATATTATTGTACATCATATACTTGGTGTGATTGATTCATTTAGAAGGTAATGTTTAAAGTAAATTGTTGATAATTTGCATGCATTGAACTCGCCAACGTCAAGCTAACCTCTTTGTTTGCTTTCACCTCTTTGGGAAAACCAAATGACATGTTCTTGAAAATTAGTTACCTAATAATATTGTGTTATTGTTCTCATGTTCACTTGATTGATCTTCATTATACATTTTCAGTGTAACATGAATGCTTAGACAGCTGTTAATGTTGCAGAAACGAGCCAAAGCAAATAAAAGATGCTCCACAAACAAAGCAAGAAGAGTTCAAGATCATGGTATCTGAAGCAGCAAGACCTTTTCTAACTGGTCGAACTGATCGATTTGTGAATGAGTTAGAACTGTTTCTAGCTTCATCTTTGACTATTGATGCTTTTGATAGTGTTTATATTCAACATTTGGGTTGGAAAACTACTGAAAAGATCGAGGAGGGTGAGATAGGAGAACCAGTTGAACAAGGCCCTTTAGTTCCCTATTTGTACTTCTTTGATGAGGATTCTGATGGAAATGAATAGAATACTGTCCTTGAATGTTAAGGATAATAAGTTCACCTCATTTGCCAGATTTTAGCTGGTGCGCGGTTTGTCAACCCTGGATAATCTCAAATCCACAGTTCCAGATTTACTTCCGAGATTAGCTTGCTTAAAAACTTCAAGTTCAAAATTTTGCCTCTATCATACAACTAGAGATATCGATTTAAATTAGTGCAGGCTAAAATTAGTGCAAGCCTGCACATATGTATAGCTCATATGTAGTTCTTGCACATGTATAGCTCATATGTAGTTCTTCTTCGATTCGTTTAAGTTCCACTATAACAATTTTTCAATCGACTCTGAATACATTTCCATCATTTTTATCATTTCATGTTACTAAACATTCGCATAATTTTTATGTGTTAAAGCAAGAGATACATAAAAGGTTAAAGAAGCATGATTGGCAGGCTTCAATATGATTCATGTCACATGACTTTGATAGCCCTATATGGCAGGCGGCAACAGTCCAAATAGATGGCGTTTTACGAAGTATCTATCAATATTCCACTTAGTCGGCCAATTGCCCAAGTTTGGCAACAGAAGCAATTATCAGAGCGCACCATGATTTATAATATGATTAGTTGATCAGGATTTTTTAGGAAAAAAAGCACTAGGGCAAATCTACATCATGAGAATGCAATAACTTTTAATTAGATCTTATAGATATATTAACAAATTTATTAAATATTTAATTGTATATATGATGATTATTATTAATATTCTCCATACGATAAATATAATTTAGTGACTCCAACCACCCGTCCATGATGAGAGTGATTTGGTAAGGGGTGTCAGAAACAAACAAAAGGAGGAATATTTTTTTAACACCAAAAGGAGGAATCAAAAGGAAATTTGTGCATAAATCGACCTTTCTAATAATATTTTCCGCCATAACTAACCATCAAGGTAGGCAACACTCGAGCAGTCCAGCAGTCAGCATTCAGCTGCAGCAGCCACTCTCGACCAACCGCAGTCTTCTTCTGACTCTAGACCATCACACACAGGTAGACCTATATATAGGCACAGTTTCGTATCTGGACTAACAGAAAAAGGGAGAGAGAAAATGGAGGTGAGAGCAAGAGCCCCCGGGAAAATAATATTGGCTGGAGAACATGCTGTGGTTCACGGATCAGCTGCCGTCGCCGCCTCCATCGATCTCTACACTTACGTCTCCCTTCGCTTCCCTACTCCCGCTGGTATATATATTACATTCCTCAATTTACATTTATTTATTATACTGTAATTATGATTCTGAATCTAATTTGCTGCCTATAATTCCATATTGAGGTTGCTTAATTTCATAATTCCGAAACAAATAATGTGTTTGAGGCTTTTATTGAGCTAAATATGTGTTGGTAGAGTATTCCGGCCTGCTAGTTGACATTTGATAGTAACGCTCTTCGGTTTTACCCTTATCTTCATCTTGTCACTGGAAAATGATCCAGAAAATGATTTTTCAAAAGAGACATTGAGTTTCGTAAAAATGTATAATTATATAATTAAGTGTCTGTGAATGTATAATGACCATTGAATTTTAGGCTTTTGGTTATTAATGGGACCGGCTGATTGGTTGATTTATCTTGTTATGCTCATTGTTTCCTGCCCTGCTTTGATATTGAGATGAGATCTATCTGGAGTTCAAACTGACCTCTAGGATTTGTGGTGTATGCTAGATCTATCTTAAAAATGGATGAACCAAGATAGCAGTCTGAGAAATATGATAAATTTGTTAAACTTCAACTTTTACTAGTCTAGGCAGATTATTTTTCTTTGTACGATAAAAGGAAAACATTGCTTTTACCCAAACTGTTGTTTCCTTTTCATGATAAGCCTAGTATGTTTACTGGCTTCTTCATTTAGTTATTCACTAATGTGTTTCTTTTCTTCTTAATTTCTTGGGAAATAGATAATGACGAAACATTAACCCTCCAGCTTAAGGATGTGTCATTAGAATTTTCCTGGCCAGTTGCAAGAATTAAAGAGGCTTTTCCAAACTCGGAAACTCAGATTCCACCTTCCTCGTGCTCACTAGAGACTCTTAAATTAATTGCTTCTCTGGTTGATGAGCACAACATTCCTGAGGCAAAGATAGGCCTCGCTGCTGGTGTCACAGCGTTTCTTTGGCTGTTCACCTCAATTCATGGGTATTAACTTCAATTCCCTTTACTTGACCTCTTGATATTCTTAAAACAGACTTCATATTATCACATTGTCTTTCTCTGTAATTGCCTGATTAGATGCAAACCAGCAAAAGCAGTAGTCTCTTCTGAGCTTCCACTGGGATCAGGCTTGGGTTCGTCTGCAGCTTTCTGTGTTGCACTCTCCGCGGCCATTCTTGCATTGTCAGATTCAGTAACTATGGATTTCAGCCACCAAGGTTGGCAAGTATTTGGAGAGAATGAGCTGGAATTGGTGAATAAATGGGCTTTCGAGGGAGAGAAAATAATTCATGGGAAGCCATCTGGTATTGACAACACAGTGAGCACGTATGGTATGTGACGATAGCCATAGTTACTATATCTTTTTTCGTTTTATGATATGTTTAGCAATCACTGAACAAAGAAAGAACATCCAAGTCAAGCTGAAAAAGGAGCATTAACGCAGGGAAATATCGCAACCTTTTGCTTAATCGGGTAAAATGTATATGCTAATTTGTGATTGAGAAGTGAGAAATGGGTATGAATTTGGAGTTAAGAAGCATTTATCAAAATAAAAGAAGATATCTTAAAGAAATTGTGGATGCCGGTAAGAAGAAAAAGCACGCGATTAACTTGAAAGCTTCCCAAAATTAAACATTATACTTTAGATTAAAAATAGTAAGACCATAGTCCACTAAAAGACTTTTCAGTTTATATCTGTCTAGTCACCTTAAAATGACTCCAGAATAACAGCTTAATCAAAGGGGAATTGCATTTATCACAAAAGAATTCATTAGGCTTGTTTAAAATATTTCTTCCCTATGTTAGACCAGCAGAAAGTTTTCTGTGTTCTCCTACCTTTTTGTAAAATTTGCTTTCTATTCGTCTAGATCATCTACTTCAAACAGTTGTACTGTGAAACTAATTATGCTTTTGGAACCTTGATATGAATTTGTGCACACTCTCCAAAGTGATGCTGCACCCCGTGTCGGATCCTCCAAAAATGCGCTACTTTTGGAGGATCCGACACTCACCCGGCTACATTTTCGGAGAGTCCGAACAACATAAAGAGGTATCATTAGTGATCTATGAGGAATTAGTGAGCTTAATTATGGATTTAACTATCTTAGGTTAGCAACACTTATATTATCTTCTATATAAGTAACTCTAAATCTCTCTAGGTGTCTCAGATATTTGTTAAAAATCATCTTCATTGTTTACTTGAAAACTATATCTGTGATAGTGCCAGAAATGAGAGAAGTTTGTCCTCATCGGACCAGAATCAAACAAGGACTGGAGACGGTGTAAACATTAAGCCCTTCCCTTAGTAACAGAGAAAGTAACTTGAAGCAAGACTGATGTCCACCGAAAATAGGTCTTACTACTTGAGAGATAATTAACTTTTCATTTGGACTCACATTGCATGGGGCAATATATAAAAATTAATCTTGATTTTGACATTCTTCTCCTTTTATGTGTTTTTTTTGGGCGATGTGGCTTGGTCCGTTTGGATAGTCACTTGCCCTTCTGTTCCTCCTTCCAACACCAAGGTATCTGTAAATGAATGTGCCTAAATTATTTTCCATGGTAGATTTTTCTTCTATTGTTAAGAAATATAGAGTACTTCTAACTTTCAGATACTCTATGGAAGGATATGTCAGTATTTCAATAACTTCACAACCTATAAAATTTACTTACAGGAAACATGATCAAGTTTAAGTCAGGCAATTTGACACGCCTCAAAACAAACATGCCACTTAAAATGCTGATAACTAACACAAAGGTCGGGAGAAATACGAAGGCATTGGTAGCTAGCGTCTCAGAAAGGACCTTGAGGCATCCGACTGCTATGGCTTCTGTTTTTACTGCAGTGGATTCTATCAGCAGCGAAGTGGCTGCAATTATTCAATCACCTGTCCCGGATGATCTAGCCATAACTGAGAAAGAAGAGAAACTGGAAGAGTTGATGGAGATGAACCAAGGATTGCTTCAGTGCATGGGTGTTAGCCATGCTTCTATAGAAACTGTTCTTCGAACAACTCTAAAGTACAAACTATCTTCCAAGTTAACTGGTGCTGGTGGTGGAGGCTGTGTTTTGACATTATTACCAACCCGTATCCTTTCATTTATCTTCCTTCTTATAAATGCTTTCTATTCAGAATGTGCTTTTTATATGGTATCTCCATTCATTATTGATATTTTTGGCGTTAGAGACTTAATTGCTCCAGGATATGGCTTTTCATCATTTTCATTTTACCTTTACACTCCATCTGCTTTATCTGGGCTGCATAAATGCTCTGCATTGGCTGATGGCCTCGTCATACTGTTTTTCATTAATATACATGGGTTTCTGTCATTACTGATGAAGTTCATGCATACACATAAAGTTTGAGTCCCTGAACATTACTCTGAAAGGGTAAAACAGTTATTCACTAGGACAGATCCCTATATACCTAGAAAATATGACCTATGTTCAAGTGTGTCTGAACTTGATACTATGAGTCAGCTTTGTTTGTACTGAGACAGAGATGGACAACATTATTTATCACTAGCGTTGCTTTACATGGTGGCATAAGCAAAAGCTTGTGCAACCAATATCTTATCTGAAAGTATAATTGCATTCCTTGCCTTGACCTAAGGAAGGTCAGGAATATATGATATTTGCTTCTACACCTACTCACCATCTCACATCCTTTGTGTCCAACTGTTTGTCAAATTGTTCGTTTTCTGCAGGTGTTTTATATCCATCTTTTCTTTGCTGATACACTTGGTCTTTGACCCCTCTGAAAAACCAACTAGACACATAATAGTCTTCCCCATAGATTAGCATATATCATGTGCTTTGTATGAGACTTGCGGCCGAGTTCCCCACATTTGGTCTTAGTCTCTTTCAACTTTCCTTGACGACAATTTCCAGTTCTGTCAGGAACAGTTGTTGATAAAGTGATAGCTGAGTTAGAAACGTGCGGATTCCAGTGCCTGCTTGCTGGAATTGGTGGAAATGGCGTGGAGATTTTATTTAGTGGCACTTCCTGATTGTAATACCCAGAGGCGGCAGTTTGTCATAAGATCTTTATCTGCATTCTTGAATATAGATATGGAGGTGCCAGCTTGTGACCACTCGCAATCTAAGAAGCATCAAAACCCTGCCATCGACTTGTTACAGTTCTGGTCTTAGAACTTGGGGCAATTGTAGAAAACAAATTTATACTCGCTCTCTCATTTCTTGTTCTTCTTTTTTCCTTCTTTTGTCATAAACAGCAATGGTAATAAGAAGATTCCTGGTTTTGATGGTTCGAAGGACACGGCCACACTAATTATAATTCCGAAGTTTTTTAGTTCTTGGACGTTTCTCCTATTTAATATTTTTATGTAGTTGCTAAATTTTCCTAGTCCTTAGCTCCTTCGTCTATTTATGGTTGCTATCAGTTTCGCCCAGACCATATTTAACAGTAGCAGAACCTTGTTTTAAGCGAACCTCCAACATAGACACAGATAGAGGCAAAAGAGAGTATCTTGAAGAGAGAAGTGGAGTATTATTTTATTGATGCCACTCTAGAACCATGGTACAAAACATACAACACATACTTCGTACACTATTTAAAACTATCACAAAACAGATCCCAGCTTTCCATGAAACAGACAAAAAGACTCCCAAAGAGGCTTTAAGCATTGACAATGGTCCCGCCTGCAAAGCCAACAAAACAAATTTTAGACCCCAATCTAATGGAACCTATATTAAACATAACAATGCAGAGCTTGGCTATGTAAAAGTTCAAGTTACCATTCGGGTGAATGACTTGGCCAGTTATATAGGAGGATTCAGGGATAGAAGCCAGGAAAACATACGAAGGGGCCACCTCTATAGGCTGACCAGCCCTCTTCATTGGCACTTGTTTCCCAAAATTCGCACATTCCTCTTCAGTAAACGAAGCCGGAATCAGTGGTGTCCAAATTGGACCAGGGGCAACGCCATTAACACGTATTCCCCTCTCAACAAGCTGAAGAGCAAGTCCTCTAGTAAATGCAACTATTGCACCCTTTGTAGCAGTGTAATCAAGAAGCTTGGCATTCCCCTTGTATGCATTCACGGATGTTGTGTTTATTATGCTGCTACCTTCCTTCATGTGTTTCAAGGCATGCCTGCATCCAAAACATCATTTGTATTCTGTCAAAACGTTATTAATCCCATTTAACAGCATCCCTTATATAAGGGTCATTCAGTACTATAACCACCGAATTTTTCTCGGAACCAATTTTTATGTTACGTTATAATATATGTCCTCTACAACAACACAACACTTCATTGATCTCCTCAACAGAGGTAGCCTCGTACTGCTCTGCAGCATTGTTCACCAGAATATCAATTCTCCCATAGGAATTCACAACCTCATCAACCACCTTCTTGCAGTTGTCATCAAATCCTAAATCGGTCGGCACCGCCATTGGATCCTTTGCATCAGGAGCTTTGGCTTGTCTTAGCAATTCAAGTGTGTCTTGCGCATCTTTCTCTTCTTGAGACTTAACGTAAGTGAAGGCCACGGTTGCGCCCTCCAGGGCAAAGCAATGGCAGACTGCTCGTCCTATGCCAGAATCCCCTCCAGTCACAAGCGCTACCTTGCCCTTCATAAATTAATTAGTATCACAGATCATTTCGCATTCATTATTTTTCACATTAAGAATAAAGTAACAGTACTACTCATTAAAACTAGCCTATAGAGGAAATAGTAGAAGTTGCACTTGGAGGAAAGATAAAAAATGATGAAAATAAAGGGAAGAAGAGAATGAATTACCCGAAGCTTGTTGGCAGGCTTATAATCCTGGCTAGAATGGTGGGGAGTCGGGTCCATGGCATGTTCTTTGCCAGGCTGAGTTTCCTGTTTCTGGGGTGGGAATGTTTGGCCTCCAGACGCCATTGATCTCACGATCACTGATGGAAATTTTCGCTTTGTGGTGTTATTTCGAGTAGCAGGGAGAAAGCTGATGACTGCTGTTAAGGTGAGTGTTGAAAGCGGAAGATAAAGCTCGAGTCGAAGAAGGAATTAGAAAACGAGAGTACATACATATACGTGTTAAAGTAAATCAATGTAGTGAGTGATGAAGAATAATTATTTGGGAAAGCTATTTATATGTATGGTAGGAAAACGGTGGAAGAGTAGTACGTGTGTACGTGTCTTGTTCAGCCGCATGCAGCGGACACGTCTGTAGAAACGGACGTCATATGGGGTTAATTTGGAGGACAAAGAGCTCGATCGCCTCTTATACTAATGTCTTTTTAGCTAGGAGGAAATTGGTAAAAATTGTACAGGCTGCTATTTGGTCGTCCCCATTTAATCTATACCTATTTTTTATAATTTTTTTTTAGTTTATACCTACTTTTAAAAACTTCAGTCCCCTTTCTCCTTCTTCGTCTTCTTCTTCTTCTTCTTCTTCTTCTTCTTCTTCTTCTTCTTTCTTCTGCTACTGTTGGTGCTGCTATGGAACTTCAGTTCATGGGATGATTACCATAAATATGTTTATCATATTATTTAAAAATAAATTATAAATAATTACGTAAGTTAATAGACAATAATTTATGAATATTTCCATGTACGTAAGTTAGTAGACAATGATAATTCTGTTATTTTCACGTTTATTGTTTCCAAAATTTATGATTTAGATACTTTATTAGTCAGAAATCTGCCCAATCGACCGTCGTGGTATCGACCCCGTCTCAAGCGTTCCCCCAGAGCAATGGCTAACGAACCTGACCTCGTCCGATCCACACCAATTATGAAGCTAGCGTCGAGGTCGCCCCCTCCCCCCCCCCACGAGGGAAGCGTCGCCCCCTCGACCGGGTCGGCCAAGAGAGGGCCCGATGGGCGTGAGACCCCCAACTATAAATGGGGAAGAAGAGAGTTACTTTAGGGGGGCCGCTCCGGAGATTATCTGGACTCTGGACTTTCTCCATTCTCTCCCTCTCTCCCAAAAAGGAAAGGGATATCTCTCCATTCCGAGATCCGATCTAGGAGGGGAGAAACAAACTACAAACTTCCTGAACCTTTTCCAAGGAGAGGCAGGACCGATCTAGAAGGGGAGAAACAAACTACAAACTTCCTGAACCTTTCCAAGGAGAGGCAGGACCGATCTAGAAGGGGAGAAACAAACTACAAACTTCCTGAACCTTTCCAAGGAGAGGCAGGACCGATCTAGAAGGGGAGAAACAAACTACAAACTTCCTGAACCTTCCCAAGGGGAGGCAGGACCAGTTTACATGATCAATAAAGTCTCTTGAATATTATTTCTATAGAATCTACCGTCTTGCTTCTTTAATCCTTGATTAGGTGTTAATTATGGTTGGCTATGATTTACCTCTTTGCATACATTTGATTGATTTGCTTAAATATTGTTCGATAACATTTTAAGTCAAACAATTTGGCGCCGTCTGTGGGGATTTTCTAGCGAAAACTCTTAGTTCCTCCCGAATCAAAGGAAAAGCATCAAGAGGATAGCTCGATTCAAACCAGAATCGACGGAAACGCGCCAAACAGAGAATATAGAGAAGCCGTCCCTAGCTGTAACTCCCACTCATCTTCCCCGCCGTGTCAGGCCGGAAACCGGCGAAAAAGCGCCGCAAACGAGACATCGAAAACGAACCTGGAACAATTTGAATGTCACAATCAAGAAGATGAGCGTAACGCGAACGCAACACATGATGCAGGCTAAGTGACTTCGTCATCAACATAGTACAGTTCGACCTCGCTCGAACTTGAACTCAGGCTAAGTGCCTTTACCATCAACATAGTACAGTTCGACCTCGCTCGAACTGGGACTCAGGCTAAATGCCTTCGCCATCAACATAGTACAGTTCGACCTCGCTCGAATTGAGACTTAGGCTAAGTGCCTTCGCCATCAACATAGTACAGTTCGACCTCGCTCGAACTGGGACTCAGGCTAAGTGCCTTCGCCATACACATAGTACAGTTTGACCTCGCTCGAATTGAAACTCAGGCTAAGTGCCTTCGCCATCAACATAGTACAGTTCGACCTCGCTCGAACTGGGACTCAGGCTAAGTGCCTTCGCCATCAACATAGTACAGTTCGACCTCGCTGGAACTGGGACTCAAGCTAAGTGCCTTCGCCATCAACATAGTACAGTTCGACCTCGCTCGAACTGGGACTCAGGCTAACTGCCTTCGCCATAAACATACTACAGTTCGACCTCGCTCGAATTGAGACTCAGGCTAAGTGCCTTCGCCATCAAAATAATACAGTTCGACCTCGCTCGAATTGAGACTCAAGCTAAGTGCCTTCGCCATCAAAATAATACAGTTCGACCTCGCTCGAATTGGGACTCAGGCTAAGTGCCTTCGCCATCAACACAGTACAGTTCGACCTTGCTCGGACTAGGACTCAGGCTAAGTGCCCTCACCATCAAAACCTTGTAACTCGACCTTACTCGAGCAAAGACAACCGTCTACCGCCCACAGCCGGATCACTAATCGATAAAGAGCACACCATCACAAAGCAATGGCGATAGAAGAAAGAATCCTTTATTAATAGAGGCAGAAACGCGGGCCAACACCGCTTACACCCGGTCCAAGCCGGCCAAAGAGTCAAATGTAAAAAAAAGAAGAGAGAAACAACAAACAAACAAATGCCCATCGGCGTAACCAAAGGAAAGACCAATACAGAACAGACTCATTTTTTTTTTACTCGGCGCCAGCACTGCCGTCGTCATCTTCGCCTTCATCAAGGCCATCATCACCGCCACCACGGGCACCATCATTGGTCTCGGGCGTCCCCACTTCATACCCGCAGTTGGCTCTTGCTTCGCGGGCTTTTTGGCGTGCCATCCCCACAGCCTCCTCAGACACGGCGCCCTCCTCCAACAGGTTCTCAAAAATGTCAAGCTGGGCTTCGGCGTAAACCCAAAGATCATGAGTCTGGGGGGAACGCCGGTACGAGCTGGTCCAGCCAAGGCTCTCAGGCGCTGGTTCTCTTCCTCCAAAACAGCAACCCGATCCGACAAATCCTGAGCCTCTTGATCAATCTCGCCGATAAGCTCCTCAAGCCTCGCCTCCCTAAAGGCTGCAGCCTCACCCTCCGACTCTCGTTGGGATTCCTGGACACAAACCGCTGCCTCAAAGACCGCTGCCCTTGTTGACGCATCCCTCTCCGCATGCTCCAGGACGGCGACTTGACCCTCCAGGGAAGCCAACTTCGCTCCCCACTCGACCTCAATTTCCATAATTCTGGCCCGACTTTGCTCCATCTCCAGCTTTAGTTCCCGCACCTTGCGTTCCAGATACTCACACTCGGCGGCGACACCCCTCCCCACTTCGAGCTCCTCGTCCTTGAGACGAATTCGCTCCTCGAGCTCACTCCTGCTGCGCAGCACTTGCAATAGCTCGCGGTCCTTCCACTCCAACTCCTCGCCCAACGCCTGGGTGCGAGGATCGTTTCTCAACCGCTCATGCAGCTCGTGACACCTATCGCGGTAACGACGATACTTCCCCAACATCTGCAAGAAGATCCTCGACCGAACGTTGGCCCTGCGGATGTTCTCCACTTCTAGTATATACGACTGCAAAACAAAGAATAGTTAGAAAAACGTCCACTCCACACTAAAGGGCTGACAGATTAAAAGTCTAAGTATAGCGTACCCGCAAGCCCATTACGGCCACCTCCTCCATCACGGCGACATCCGGAACCTCCCTCAGGGACTCATTCTCAGCCCCGGAACACAGCAGGCTGAACTGCTCCACCAACTCACCCCTCTGGGCCAACAGGTTCATATCTGTGGGAACATCAACGAGGCGGGCTAGCCTCTCCGCATTGACCACCGAATGGGTGATGCCCTCTTAAAACATTCGAATGTCATCAGGGTCCAGGTCAGACTCAGACTCATACTCGTCCACCAGCACGCTCTTCCCCCTCTCCACTGCCAACGGTGTGGCACGACCTACCGATGATGATGGCGGCTCGACCGAGGCCACGACAGTAGTCCCAAAGGACTGATCAGTCGCCACATCCGCAGTAGGAACTTCCGTTTGAGGTACAGCAACAGCGGAGTCCTCTGGGCTCCGACTCGCAGGAATAGCGTTGACCGTATGTTCCGTCTCTACAGCAGACTCTGTGACAACACCTCCCTCCTGGCCCCGCCGGAGGAGAGTCCAAGTTAATCACCGTTGGGGGAGCCATCTCGAAGCCCACTCTCCGCCTCTTTGGTGGCCCGTCCTCCTTCCTGGTCGATGACGACTCAGCTAGCGGACGAACAGTACCGGACGGGCCTTCTTCCCGAGACACGACTCGGGCTGGGCTGGTGAAAGCCATTGACTCCACGGATGTCGCCCTCGACAAAGGATGAGTTACAGGTGGAGCACTAATCCGAGCGACCGCACCCGGGCGACAGAACGCCAACTGAGGGGCCCTGGTTCTGCGAACCCTCCCTAATCACAACGAACAAAGTTCAGGAAATGAGGAATGGACAAAAGAGGTTAGGAAGTAAGAAGGCAATCTCACCTGTGAGGGGCCTACGACCGAACTTCAGACGGAACAACGCCCACGTGCGAATCCCCACTGTATGGGGAAAGACGGCCTCTACCCAGTCCCGGATCCCCTCCAAGGGCGGCGGCGGCACCTTCTCGGCTGCAGAACATCAAAAATAAGTCTACAGGTAACACAAGACATGAGGGAAGAAAGACCCAAAACGAATTTCGGCGACCAAAAACACATACTTACGGGCGAAATTCCACACCACCGGGAAGTCGGTCGGATCCCCACAAGATGTTCGGTCCGCACGAAGAAGAAATTATCAGCAAAGCGGCGGTTGGTGCGGTCGTCCATATCGACCACCAACCCTCTTGACCCACGAGGATGCACGTGGATCATAGTGCCCCGAATCCTTTGGGGGGCGAACAGACTAAGCACATGCCTCAGGGTGACGTCACGACTTGCTAGCTTCGCGTATTTAATGAACATGAGAAAGAGCTTATACAAGTACGAAGATATCTGGGCGGGGCATACCTCGTAGTAGCGACAAAAGTTGACCACTAGCATCGGGAGCGGCAATGTGTACCCCACAATGAAAGGGTACGCGTAGAACGAGCAGTACCCAGGGCGGTTTATCTGCACCCTATCATTTTTCTCGGCGGGTATTATCTCGACGTAGCTGGGTATGCCCCATCGCTCCCTCAGCTCCCTTATTCCAGACTCCCCCATAAGGGATTCGATGTCGGAGTACTCCCTGCCACCGTCGGCGCTGAAGTCTTCCACCACCCTCCCCGCACGGAACAAGATCTCATCCACTGAGGGAACCCCTTCGTTCTCTGCCAGGTCTGAATCCCCTCCCGCCGGAGCGTGATCCTCAGTCGCCGGCGGGATGGCCGGAAGATTTTCGTGAGAAGAAGTTCCCGCCATCGTTAATTCAATGAAGGAGAGGGAAGCTTTATCGGGAAAACAGGAAAACTAGAAGAAGGTTGTGAGAAAAGAGGCAAAGAAAGAGCTCAATGCCCAAAGGGATGAATATTCCGAAAATTCTCTCGAAATAAGGCAAAAAGAATGAAAGACAAAGTGCAAGGTTTAGCCAATATATAGGGCACAGATTCCTCGAGTGCGAAAACCAAGTCGCCATTAGAATTTGACCAGTCGTGAAAACGATTCGGTTCCTCGCGAACATGCGCCCTTATGACTGTCAAGAACCATTATGACCGCTCACGTGAAGCGACGCCCCTTTTAACAGCCGCCATTTCTTCGAAGCCGCCGCGATGGTATGAGGGCGTCGACGAATACCCTCTATGCTGTTTCGAAACTTGTGGCGTGACTGAGGGAAGTAATACGAACCAGACTCCCAACACGACCATGTCGTTACATAGTCCGGCCATCGAGGTCGATAGGGTACAACCCCGACGAACGGAGGGACTAACTATATTGGTCAAAAATCTGCCCAATCGACCGTCGTGGTATCGACCCCGTCTCAAGCGTTCCCCCAAAGCAATGGCTAACGAACCTGACCTCGTCCGATCCGCACCAATTATGAAGCTAGCGTCGAGGTCGCCCCTCCCACCCCACGAGGGAAGCGTCGCCCCCTCGACCGGGTCGGCCAAGAGAGGGCCCGATGGGCGTGAGACCCCCAACTATAAATGGAGAAGAAGAGAGTTACTTTAGGGGGGCCGCTCCAGAGATTATCTGGACTCTGTACTTTCTCCATTCTCTCCCTCTCTCCCAAAAAGGAAAGGGATATCTCTCTATTCCGAGATCCGATCTAGGAGGGGAGAAACAAACTACAAACTTCCTGAACCTTTCCAAGGAGAGGTAGGACCGATCTAGAAGGGGAGAAACAAACTACAAACTTCCTGAACCTTTCCAAGGAGAGACAGGACCGATATAGAAGGGGAGAAACAAAATACAAACTTCCTAAACCTTTTCCAAGGAGAGGCAGGACCGATCTAGAAGGGGAGAAACAAACTACAAACTTCCTGAACCTTTCCAAGGAGAGGCAGGACCGATCTAGAAGAGGAGAAACAAACTACAATTCCTTGAACCTTCCCAAGGGGAGGCACGACCAGTTTACATGACCAATAAAGTCTCTTGAATATTATTTCTATAGAATCTACTGTCTTGCTTCTTTAATCCTTGATTCGGTGTTAATTATGGTTGGCTATGATTTACCTCTTTGCATATATTTGATTGATTTGCTTAAATATTGTTCGATAACATTTTAAGTCAAACAATTTGGCGCCGTCTGTGGGGATTTCCTAGCGAAAACTCTTAGTTCCTCCTGAATCAAAGGAAAAGCATCAAGAGGATAGATCGATTCAAACCAGAATCGACGGAAATGCGCCAAACAGAGAATATAGGGAAGCCGTCCCTCGCTGTAACTCCCACTCATCTTCCCCGCCGCGTCAGGCCGGAAACCGGCGAAAAAGCGCCGCAAACGAGAAAGAGGATACGCTTGCAATTTTTTTTGCAAAGCGGGCACAAGTTAAAACGTGACACAAAAAGCGGGTATAGATGCAAATGCCCCAGGAAATTGTGTTTTGTTGGGCAATATATTTGTTTACCCTAAAATTCGAGTAACAATTTAATTTGTATTGTGGTTTTAAAGATACGTGAATTAATCCAATACTAATTGATAAATAAGAAATTTAATATATAAATTACAGAGTAAAGTGAGTCAAACCAACGTATAAGCATACCTCGACCTCGAACGATGGCGATCTCGAGGTAGGTGGATAAGAACAATAAAATAATAAGGCAAGTCAGATGAACAGTAAGGAAGAAAGTAAAATATATATATATATATATATATATATATATATATATATATATATATATATATATATATATATATATATATATATATATATATATATATATATAT
>NW_017671624.1:73104-131703 GCF_001879085.1 Nicotiana attenuata | reverse complement strand
TATTCTCTTCTCAATGAGTTGGGGTCCCCTTTATATAGTAGAGGAATCCTAAATAAGGTACACTTCCAATTGTAGTAAGGAATCTTATTATACAACTGTCTAACCACCTAGTACTAATCCGTTCTGGAATTCATGTCGTGATCTTAAGGCCATTGCGAGAATCTCACTCTTTCCGTTATGAAACCATAACGGTATTATCTCGAGGTTGGTCGCACGTGGCCTCGGTGTTCATCAAGCACTCTAATCTTCGAATCTTGTACTTCGCCATCGGGCTCGCGCCCGGTCCGTTTCGAACTTGTTCTCGAAGTGACCCTCGAGCCTACGGAATCGGGCATACTTGATTTTGACCGTATAGAGATAGCCCCACGTTTCTTAGAGTAAGATGATAAGAAACGATTTGATCCTCGATCCTCTGATGCCTCGATCATGATGTCAATACCGTGACTTCAGCTACAGAAGTGATTGAAAGGTCGCATCTGCGTAGTTTCCGATGCCATTAATTGAAAGCGGCTGATGGTCGGCCATTGGCTTCCCCAAACTGTTGAAGCGACCACTATAAATAGGCCAATTTCACAACCTTTACAAACTTTACTTCTCAAACCTTTCCCAAATCCTTACTAGCTTCTTCATCTTCTCCGAGTTCATCTTTCCTCCAATTTGCGCTTGTTGCAACGTCAACTTCTTCTATTCTTTTGAGTTTCTCAACAGCGATGGCTAAAACATCTAAAACCGTTCCTCAGAAAGAAAAAAGCCTTCTCATCATCGCGGTTGGCCGGTGGTAGAACGACGGTGCCACCTCGTATCGAGGAGTGTATTCCTAGGCCACGCGAGCTATCTTCCGATTTCAAAATCGATAAGCCTGCATCAGTTCCAGTCCAAAGAGAGCCCATGACCCGATATATCTGCTCGATAACTGAAGACGATCTTGTGCAAGTGAAAAAGGATTGCAATTGGAAGGATAAGGAGGTGGTGATTCCTTCCCCTGAAGAGGACATTATCACTTATGTGGAAGGATACTTAATTGTGTCTACTTATCCTTTCACACTGGGTCCTGTAAATCCAGTCATTCACGATTTCTGTCACTAATATCGGGTGACCCTTGGCCAGATTTATCCTTCTTTCTGGCGCATCGTCAATTTTCTAAGGTAATTTTCGGGCAAGGTCACGCGGATGTCTTTTACCCTCGACCACCTAATCAGGCTATACAGTCCTCGCCTCTATCGAGGTTGTTTGATAAAGCTCCAGCATCGATCCACGAAGGCGAGGACAAGGACCAAGGATAAATGGTCTAATTTGTCCGAATCAAGACCTCCTACTTAATTCCTGCCGAAAGCATGCCATTCTCCGAGGAATGGAACATGAAACGTAAGTACAACCCCATTGATGATGCTTACTACTCTGCTTTCTTTATTCCTCTTTGATCTAATTCCTTTTCGATGGTACAGTTTCCCCTTGGTTTTCGGGTGCGATTCCGAATCTCCCAGGTTGGGTTCGACAACTGGCCTCCACTTCTTCACATGCAGAAAGTTGTTGGTGTGATTCGGCCAAGGGTTGGTGGGAAGCTAAAAACCATGGTGAGTTCCCTTGTTCATCTATTGACGCTTTTTTGTAAAATACTTACTTTCCCCTTACACAGGCCTCAGAGACACTGTTGTTATGAGGCCGCCACCGCCTGGTGAAGAGGAAATCCCAAAGCCAACCAAAGAGAAGAAAGGAAAAGGGATTCGCCAACAAGTTTCCCGAAGCCCAAGAAAAATAAGGCTCGAAAACCTAGGGCCGATCCCCAGCCCTATCTGTAGAAGCGATCCAACACCTTCGGGATGATCAGGAAGAATGAGAGGATGTTGACTGCTTGTTGGTAGCTCGGAAGAGGGGGAGCACTGAAGCTTTGAAGGCCGTTGAACCGGCGGCGGCTGACACGGTTCAATCTCGAACCGAAGAAATATCTGAGGGGAGCTCGAGCAGAGTCCCCGAGCCATCGGGCGGTAAAAGCGCACCTCGTCTTGGAGGACATCTGGCGGGTGAACCCGAAGAGCATAATTCTAAGGCCCTCCAA
Organism: Nicotiana attenuata; assembly: GCF_001879085.1. Lineage (NCBI taxonomy): Eukaryota > Viridiplantae > Streptophyta > Magnoliopsida > Solanales > Solanaceae > Nicotiana > Nicotiana attenuata. Next base: position 129,647 of record NW_017671624.1, on the reverse strand, counting down.
AGAGAAGAGAATGTCCCAAGTGAATCACTTGGGATAATTAACATAGATGAATCGTCGTCTGGCCCTGCATTCTCCGAAGGGCAGTTCAGAGATACCCGGGCCATGAAGACTTCTGACGTGGGGACGAACCACGAAGGGAATGATATTTTTTGGGAATGCTTTGCGGGGGTCGAAGATGGTCCCGACCCGGATTCTTCATTTATTTTTGACGAGGCTCAGCGTCTTCTTAAACAAGTAAGTTCCTGCCTTCATAATTGTGTTTGTGTTTTATTCTCGTTTTTCTGAGTCTGACTTTTTTCCTTTGTGGAAGGATGTAACGCTCCATCGACAAGCGTTATCCAAGTCTCAAGCCGAGCTTGCCCGATGTGAGGTCGAAATAGAGAAGCTCGTGGAAGAGAGGGGCGACCTCAAACTCCTCTACGTTCAAGAAAGAGTAGGAGATCAGGGACCTTCGAGCCGACTTGACGAAGGCTCATCGAGAACAGACCGAGCTCATTGAGCAGGTAATGTAACTTTTTGGGAGTTTGTTATGTATTTATTTGACTTGGCGACTAAAACTTCGACTTTGCAGGCGTAGTAGAAGGGCGAGCTGGTGGAGCAGCTTCAAGAGGAGGTTAAGGCGAAAAAGGCCGAGACCCTAGGGTGGAAACAACATATGGATCGTCTTGCTTCAGAGAAGGACACGCTTCGGGCCCAGTTGGCTTCGATCGTGTTAGCCTGTATGAGTCCGCCAAGCTATAGAGTACCTGGTCCTCTATGAGATAACGCTTATAATGCAGTAACTGCTGAATGTAAAGACGGCAAGAGATTTTCTACGTGGAAAAATCCCACACAAGGGGATCAAAAACCCACGACCTACACCTGTAGGCTTTAAACTCACTAACTTGTAATCTACCTATTACAAGCCACTTTACAACACTTCCGATTGTAAAGGCTTCAAACTAACTTGTGATGCACCACCATAAGCCACTCTATAACTCTCCTAGTTACAGAGGATTTAACTTATGACTACTACTAGTCACAACATAAACTCTACGTTTTACGAATTTGGTTTGTTCCTAAACAGTGCTTCTAAGAAATCAAACTAGGAATTTCAATGTAGAGCAATTAACAAGATTACAACTCCACTATGGACAAACATACGACTCTGCTATAAACTGATCCTTAGTGGAGTTGTCTTCTTGTTCTTGATGCACCAGTGATTTCAATGCCAGATCAATGCTTCTTTTGCTTGAGAGAATATCACTGAATGCACAAGGTAATTATGTCTTGCACCAGGTTGTTTTATCACAAAAAATATCACAATGGGTAGTGATGTCAACTCTTGGTGTACTTATTCCCAGTGTGAAGTGACTGCTGCACAGTCTGCACATCCACTTCTGGGTAGTTGTGTTCCAGCTGGATAGTGGGCTTTGTACTTCCTGTCAGGACACACCAACAAACTAGGTCCTAGTTGTGTTCCTCTTCTGTAACAGTTGCCAGATGGTCACTTTCTTTTGTCATGTTCCAGCTGTGTACTTGACTTGTACTTTTTGTTAGAGAACCCTGAAGCAGCATGTCCCTGTTGTGTTCCTCTTTATCTTGATTGCGTACAGTCACTGACTTGCTTAAGTCGGAGAACCCTAAAGGGCCAGATCATCAGGTCCCTGTTGTGTTTCTCCCTTTGCTGATTTTCAGGCTTAGATTAGTTTACATGAAATGTATGTCCTGTGCGCCAGGTGCTCTATCTGGTTCTTCATGACAAGTTTGTTAGATTATCAAAACGTAAAACACTGAAAACCCATCAGGTCGAATGTCAACTTCAAAATGTGAAGGTGGAAAGCTTGTCTCGGAGCCGGTATATTGAGGAGCTCGAAGCTAAGTCAGCCGCCAAACTTGCAAAGGCTAAATCTGAGGCGGAGGCATTTGTGGCCTCTTATCGAGCTGACGTCGAGGCTGCCAACATTCGGCACAGGAAATATCTATTGCTGCTGAAGTCAAATTGTCATGCGCTATCGATCACGCTATGCGACAGTCCCGGAGAGAGACTCTCGAGGAACTGCACGCTCGTGGCTTTGACCTCTCAGTTGATATCAAAAAGTCAAAACTTTGGAGGACGAGGCTGCCGCTTTACTCTCCGATGATGAAGACTCTGCCAGTGGTTTCAAGAGCGGAGAGGATGAGGATGGAGCCCCCGAGGAGGAGGTTCTCGAAGATGTGGCTCCCGAAGATGCAGCCCCTAAAATAGGCTAGGCCTTTAGGATTTTTTTTTCTTATTTGTTTCGTGCAAGGCTCCATGTGGGCATTGTAAACATTTTTCATGTTTATAAAAAAATTCCTTTCCTTCTCGCTCCGTCTCAGATTTGCTGTGAAGTCTACTTCATTTTTGTCTTGTGATGAATTAGTTTATGATGTCGTAACTTCAATAATCAAGTGAGCACCGGCTCGAACTCAGAGTAAGACAAAACCCTTAGGTTTTTTTTTAGTTATCAATGGGAGATCTTATAATAGAGTACCTCTTAAGGGTTTTTGGTGAATCCTCTAGCTATGCTTAAGTCGATTTTATGTGAGCTTGGGATTGTGGGACCCTCAGGTCCGAGTTGAGTGAGAACAAGGTCTCAAAATCTGAATGTTTCGACCCTTAGGTTCTTTTAGGATGGCCGATATAGCCTTTAAGAGATGGCTATTATTTCCCCTTTTCGGCTTTAAAGACTTAGTAAAATTTCCTTATGCCTTGGCATGCATTTTTTACCCATTGGGATTTTTGAGGGTGTGTCTATCGGAACCCTTTTATTTTTAGTGCCTTAGCATAATTTTGTATTTGAATAATTCGATACCTCTTAAGGTTTTTTGCGGGCTGATTTTATTGAAGCCCTTTGATTATTTTGCCGAGGGTAGCCTTTATTACCCGATTTTCTGAGAATTCGAAGGCTTGTTTTTATTGCGGAATTCGGATGTCTCCGAGCCGCGTTATTTCGGCCGTAGCCTTTAGTATGGTCGTAGCCTTCGGGTATGTCTTTTGGACTTGTTTCCCGATAACATTTCGAATTTGTTCGAAATGTTAGTCCCCGTGTATATTGGCCATGGACTTTACGTCGAGGGTTGCCTCTTTGATGTCTTATGAATTCGAGTTTAGACAACTGGAATGTGTTGATTGTCAATGACAGTCCCCGAGTATTCAAGAAGTATTTGCATCTTGTCCCTTGAGCTGTTTCTCACAGATTCACAAGTAAGGAGCTCGTATAATGGCAAATTTCTTTGAGACATAAAGTGTTTGAGATAAAACGCGATCTAAGGGAAAAAGAGTGCAACACATGCTTTAAAACCTAAGGTCTTCGTGTAGAAGGGTTCTCTCGGCGTCTTCGATCGAACACCTGCATTAAGTTAGTATCAAATATTAAAGGAAAAAAGGAGAAGGTCATACCTTAGCAATAATATCGTTTGAGTAGCGATACATTCCAATTATTTGGCAATTGTTTGGCTTCCATCGTGCCAAGTTTGTAAGATCCTTTTCCGATGACTCGGTATGGTCCTTCCCAATTCGGGCCTAGTTTCCCTTCATTCGGGTCTCGAGTATGAGGGTGACTTTTCTTAAAACTAAGTCCCCAATTCCGAAGTGTCGAAGGTTGGTTCTTCTATTATAATATCTCTCGATTCTTTATTTCTGTGCAGCCATCCGAACAAGTGCAGCTTCCCATTTTTCATCTAATAGCTCGAGACTAGTATTCATAGCCTCGTGATTTGATTCCTCTGATACATGTCGAAATCTGGCGTTGGGTTCTCCGACCTCGACTGGAATTAAGGCCTCAGAGCCATATACTAAAGAGAACGGGGTTGCCCCTGTGCTGGACTTCAATGTCGTTCGATATGCCCAAAGAACCTCGGGTAGGACTTCTCTCCATTTCCCTTTAGCGTCGTTAAACCTTTTCTTTAAGTTTTGAATGAGAGTCTTGTTTGTCGATTCAGCCTGTCCATTTCTGCTCGGGTGATACGACATTGTTAAGATCCTCTTTATTTTGTGTGCTTCGAGGAACTCTGTTACCTTGTTGCCGATGAATTGCTTCCCGTTGTTGCATACGATTTCGATAGGTATCCCGAATCGACACACGATGTGGTCCCAGATAAAGTTTATAACTTCTTTATTTTTGACCTTCTCGAAGGCCTGTGCTTCCACCTATTTAGAAAAGTAGTCAGTCATAAAAAAATGAATTTAGCTTTACTTGGGGCCATTGGTAGGGGGCTGACAAAGTCCATTCCCCATTTCATGAAAGGCCATGGGGGCAGGACTGAATGAAGTTGCTCTCCAGGCTGATGAATCATCGGTGCAAGCCTTTGACATTTATCACATTTTCTAACAAACTTCTTAGTGTCTTTCTTCATAATATCCCAGTAATACCCTGCTCTAACAATTTTGCAAATCAAAGACTCGACGTCGGAGTGGTTTCCACAAGTGCCTTCGTGGATCTCTCGTAAAATATAATCGGTGTCCCCCGGCCCTAAACATACCGCCAATGGTCCATCGAACGTCCTTCTGTATAATGTTCCATCTTCATCCAATGTGAATCTAGCAGCCTTGGTTCGTAGAGCCCTCGACTCTTTATAGCCCAATGGGAGCTTTCCATTTTTCAAATATTCAATATACTTATTCCTCCAATCCCAAGTCAAACTAGTAGAATTTATCTCGGCATGACCCTCCTCGACCACAGATCTCGATAACTGGACGATAGTCCTCGGGATAATATCATCTTCCTCGACTGATGACCCCAAGTTTGCGAGTGCATCGGCCTCACTATTTTGTTCTCAAGGTACAAGGGCTAGAGTCCACTCCTTGAAGAGGTGTAAGGCTATCTGTAGCTTGTCCAAATACCTTTGCATCCTATCCTCTCGAACTTCAAAGATTTTGTTTACTTGATTCACCACCAATAAAGAATCCCACTTGACTTCAACGATCTCTGCCCCCAAGCTTTTAGCTAGCTCGAGACCTGCAATCATGACCTCATACTCGGCCTCATTGTTAGTCAGCCTAGAAGTTTTTATAGATTGTCTAATAGTGTTACCTGCGGGAGGCTTCAAAACAATGCCAAGCTCGGACCCTTTCACATTCGAGGCACTCTCCGTGAAGAGGGTCCATACTCCCGATGATGTACCCGATTTTAGTAGAAGTTCCCTTTCAACTTCTGGTACGAGGGTTGGCGTAAAATCGGCCACGAAGTCTGCTAAAATTTGAGACTTGATGGCCGTTCAGGGTTGACATTCGATGTCATACCCCCAAGTTCGACGGCCCATTTGGCCAATCGGCCCGATAATTCGGGTTTGTGCAAAACATTTCTGAGTGGATAGGTGGTTATCACACATATGGGGTGACACTGAAAATATGGCTTTAATTTTCAAGATGCGCTTATTAATGCAAGTGTCAATTTCTCTAAGTGTGGATATCTAGTTTCAGCATCTTCTAAAGTCCGACTTACATAATAGACAGGGAACTGCAAACCTAGCTCTTAGTACACCACTTACCGCTATTTCGGACACTGCCAAGTAAAAGTACAGCTTCTCATCCACCTTCGCAGTGTGAAGCAGAGGCAGGCTTGATAAGTATCGCTTCAATTCCTCCAATGCTTACTGGCATTCCGGGGTCCACGCTGAATCATTTTTCTTCTTGAGTAAGAAAAGAACCTGTGGCTTCGATCTGATGACCTCGAAATGAATCGGCCCAAGGCGGCTATCCGTCCTGTTAGCCTTTGTACGACTTTCACACTATCTACGATGGTGATATCCTTGATGGCCTTGATCTTGTCGGGGTTGATTTTGATTCCCCGATTGGATACCATAAAGCCGAGGAACATGCCCGAGCCGACCCCGAAGGCACATTTTTTGGGGTTAAGTTTCATGTTGTACTTCCTCAAGATTTTGAATGTTTCCTACAATTGAGTTAAATAGTCCTCTGCGTGCATGGACTTAACCAACATATCGTCAATGTAAAGTTCCACTGATTTATATCTGTTCCTCGAACATTTTGTTAACTAGTATGTAGCTCCGGCATTTTTTTAGCTCGAAGGGAATTACATTGTAACAGTATGTTCCATACTTAGTGATAAACGAGGTCTTCTCCTAGTCTTCCAGATTCATTTAAATTTGATTGTACCCGGAATAGGCATCGAGAAAGGTAAGGATCTAGTGGCCAGCCGTGGCATTGATCATGTGATCGATATTAGGCAGTAAAAAAGAGTCTTTAGGGCATGCCTTGTTTAAATCCTTGTAATCTGCGCTCATTTTAAGTTTGTTCCCTTTTATTAGGGACTACAACTACATTAGCTAACCATTCAGTGTGTTTTACCTCCTGAATGGACCCTATTTTAAGAAGTTTAGTTACCTCATCCTTTATGAATGCATGTTTCACCTCGGACTGGGGACTTCTCTTTTGCTTCACTGGTTTAAACCTGGGGCCGGGACTTAACTGGTGTGTTGTTATTTCCGGTGGGATTCCTGTAATGTCTAAATGGGACCAAGCAAAACAATCCATGTTATCTATAAGAAATTGAATGAGTTTGTTCCTGAGTTTGGGGGTTAACCCCATTCCTACGTATACCTTTCATTCGGGTAGATGCTTGATCAATATCACTTGTTCCAGCTCTTCGACAGTTGACTTGGTTGCATTTGATTCTTCGGGAACAACGAAAGTTCGAGGCGTAAGGAAATCCTCTTCTTCTTCTTCGATTACCTGTTTCTCCGATTCGGTCGAGGCTGGGGACGGTGATTGCTATTTGGAATCTGCTTATCTTTGGTGCTCGATTTTTTTGAGGTCGAAGGTGCTGGTATCGACGTTACCTCATTGACCACAAATATTTCCTTTGCAACGTGTTGTTCCCCGTAAACTATTTTCACACCATCTACTGTCAGGAATTTCATCATTTGATGAAGGGTCGACGGTACTGCCCTCTTGTTGTGTATCCATGACCTCCCTAGTAGTGCATTATATCTCATGTCGCCTTCAATGATATGGAATTTTTGTATCTTGGATAGTCCTGGCCACATTTACTGGTAGGATTATCTTCCCCTTTATTGTTTCACTTGCTTTGTTGAAGCCATTTAGGACTCGAGAGGCAGGCACAATTTGGTCCTGCAGGCCGAGCTGCTCTACGACCCTCGATCTGATAATGTTTGTTGAACTACCTGGATCCACTAGAACACGTTTAACTTGAAATTTATTTAGCAAAATAGAAATTACCAGGGCGTCATTGTAAGGTTGAGAAATGCCCTCCACTTCTTCGTCATCGAATGATAGGATGCCTTCGGGAACATAGCTTCGAGCCATTTTTCTCTTGTGATTGACACCTTGGTACGTTTGAATATAGGCCCTTGTGGAACATCGAACCCGCCGACGATCATATGAATTACAAGATGCGGATCTTCCTACTCATTCTTTCTGCTGGCGTCTCTTTCTCTGAAATGATTCTTAGCTCGATCACTGAGGAACTCTCGAAGGTAACCTTCGTTGAACAATTGAGCTACTTCCTTCCTCAGCTGTTTGCAGTCGTCGGTCCTATGGCTATGCCTGCCATGATATTTACACATCAAGTTCGGGTTTCTTTGAGAAGGGTCAGTTTGTATAGGTCTGGGCCACCTGGTGTCTTTTATCCTTCCGATAGCTGATACAACGGGATGCATCGACACTGAAATTATACTCCGATAACCGGGGTGCTTCCGCGGATCGGTATGTTTGCCAAAACCATTCTTACTCATAAGTCTCCTAGAATATTATCCTCGGTCATTTCTTCGATAGTTCCGAGGAGGGTTGTGCCTCGGACCATTATTTCTCCGATCTATGACACATGGCTGATACCGTTCTCTGTCTGACCTTGGTTCCCTATCGGTATCCCTCGAGGCTTTAACTGCTAGTCTGTTTGGATGAACTGAACCCCAGAGGGCTCCTAGCTGGTCGTCCTCGACCCTGATTTTCGATTGATAACGATTATGAACATCCGCCTAAGTTATAGCTGAATACTCGATCAAATTTTGCTTCAACAGCCGTGATACTATCGAACCCACTCGTTCAATCCCTGAGTAAAAAGCTTGAACGTACCAATCATCTGTGACAGGTGGAAATTCCATTCTCTCCATTTGATATCGAGATACGAACTCCCTTAGCATTTCATCATCTCTTTGTCTTATCTTAAAAGCGTCCGATTCCTTGCTGCGACCTTTATGGCCCCGACGTGCGCCTTCACAAAGGCGTCTTCTAACATAGCAAACAAGTCGATGGAAATCGGTGGCAAGTTGTGATACCAAATCATTGCTCCCTTTGACAAAGTTTCCCTAAATATTTCTACAAAACCGACTCCATCTCATCATCATTCAGGTCGTTTCCTTTAATCCCGCATGTGTATGAAGTGATATGTCATTAGGATCGCTCGTCCCGTTGTACTTAGGTATGTCCGGCATACAAAATTTCTTAGGAATGGGCTTCGGGTCCATACTCTGAGGAAATGGCTTTTGCACGAACTTCTTTGCATCCAAACCTTTTAATATCGGGGGTGCCTCTGGTATTTGATCAACACGGGAGTTGTATGTTTCCACTTTTTTGTCGTTATCTTTGATTTTTTTCTCTCCCGACTTGTTCTCTTGGTGAGCTCCTCGAGCATCTTCATAATTTCAAGATCAGTCCCCTATCCATTACCGTTTGACCTTTCTGGCACCGGCTCAGTACGGCGAGTGATTTCTGGTTCGACCACACTAGGAGTTTTATGTTGACTTTGAAGTTGGGTGATAACAATCTGGTGAGCTTGTAGCATTTCGAATATTACCTGGAGACTAACTCCTTTGTCTCCTACACCTTGTGTTCCTTGGCCCCCAGATCGGACTTCCTTGCGTACTTCCTCTGGGGTCCGCGCCTTAGTCCGCATTCAAAACAATGTGTGAACAAACATCGACTGGTTCTGCAAGCGGCACTTCCCCGAGGTTAATTGGTGGCACACCGACTCCTGGAGCAACTACATTATTATTTTCCCCGTTGATGGGTTTTCAGTATTTTATGTTTTGATGATCTAACAAACTTGTCATGAAGAACCAGATAGAGCACCTGGCGCACAGGACATACATTTCATGTGAACTAATCGAATTGAAAACCAGCAAAGGGAGGAACACAACAGGGACCTGATGATCTGGCCCTTTAAGGTTCTCCGACACAAGCAAGTCAATGACTGTACGCAATCAAGATAAAGAGGAACACAACAGGGACCTGTTGTCTTAGGGTTCTCTGACAAAAAGTACAAGTCAAGTGCACAGCTGGAACATGACAGAAGAAAGTGACCATCTGGCAACTGTTACAGAAGAGGAACACAACTAGGACCCGGTCTGTTGGTGTGTCTTGACAGGAAGTACAAAGCCCACTATCCAGCTGGAACGCAACTGCCCAGAAGTGGCTGTGCAGATTGTACAACAGTCACTTCTCATTAAGAAGAAGTATACACCTTGAGTTGACATCACTATCTATTGTGCCATCTTTTGTGATAAAACAACCTGGTGCAAGATATACTATTCTTTGTGCATTCAGTGATATTCTCTCAAGCATAACAAAGTTCATCTAGCATTGAAGTCACCGGTGTCAAGAACAAGAAGACAACTCCACTAAGGAACAACTTCTAACCGAGTCTTATGTACGTCCATAGTTGAGTTGTAATCTTGTTAATTGTTCTACATTGTAATTCCTAGTTTGCTTTCTTAGAAGCGTTGTCTTAGGAACAAACCGAATTCGTAAAATTTAGAGTTTATGTTGTGACTAGGAATAGTCATAAGTTAAATCCTCTATAACCAGGAGAGTTATAGAGTGGCTTGTGGTGGTGCATCACAAGTTAGTTTGAAGTCTTTGCAAAAGGGTGTTTGCAAAGTGGCTTGTAATAGGTAGATTACAAGTTAGTTGAGTTTAAAGCCTACAAGTGTAGGTCGTAGTTTTTTTGATCCCCTTGTGTGGAATTTTTCCACGTAAAAATCTCTGGCCTTCTTTACATTCAGTCGTTACTGCATTCTACGTATTAGTCTCATAGAGGACCAGGTACTCTATAGTTTGGTGGACTCACATAAGTCAACAATTGGTATCAGAGCAGGTTTCTCCTATCAGGCTAACACCTAGGAGGAATCCTCAATGGCTGCTCTACCAAGCTTTGAAGAAGGACAATCAACCTATAGACCTCCCAGATTCAATGGTCAATACTACGGCTGGTGGAAGACCAGGATGCATGATTTCATTATGGCAGAAGATTCAGAGTTGTAGGACATTATATGTGATGGTCCACATGTTCCCATGAAGAAGATTGAAGAAACAGGGCAAATGGTGCCGAAAGGAAGAAGAGAGTACAACGACATTGACAGAAAAGCTGTAGAAAAGAACTACCGTGCCAAGAAAATCTTGATGTGTGGCATAAGACCTGATGAGTATAATAGAGTCTCAGCTTGTGAAACTGCCAAAGAAATATGGGAGGCGTTGCAAACCGCTCATGAAGAAACCACTCCGGTCAAACAATCCAAGATTGACATGCTCACTACAGAATATGAACTCTTTAGGATGAAGGATGATGAATCTATACAAGATATGCACACTAGATTGACCTCCATCATAAATGAGCTTCATTCACTTGGAGATGTCATTCCCAGAAATAAGCTCGTAAGGAAAATCCTCAGCGTCCTACCTGGGTCTTGGGAAAGTAAGGTAAATGCCATCACAGAAGCTAAAGATCTACAGACTCTGACCATGGATGAGTTGATTGGTAATCTGAAAACTTATGAGATGAAAAGAAAGAAAGACAGTGAAAGAAGAGAGCCTAAGAAGGAAAAGAACCTGGTGCTTAAAGCTGAAATGAGTGATTCAAGTGATGAAGATAGTGACATGGCCTATCTTACTAAGAGATTTCAAAAAATGGTTCGAATAAATGGTGGCATACCAAAGTGGGGCAGTTCAAGTAAAACAAGGAACAACGATCTCTGTCACGGATGTGGAAAGTCAGGGCATTTCATCAAAGATTGCCTACACACGAAACAGGAGCAGTACAAGCAAAATCCTGACAAAGTAGGAAAAAGTAACCTGGTTCCAGAGAAAAGATTCAATAGAAAAAGTGTCGCTAACAATATCGTTAAACAAGCTCTTGCTGCTTGGGGAGACTCCTCAAGTGAATCCGAAAGGGAATCAGATTCAGAAAACAGTTCCTTGATGGCAGTGGAAACTGAAGCAACGAAGTACAACTCACTGTTTGCACTGATGGCTCAGTCAGATGATGATGATGAAGGAGATGAAGACGATGAGGTAAGCTTCCGGGATGTTCAGAGAAATCTGAAATCCTATTCTTCCAAGAAGCTAAGGTCTTTATCAAATGTCTTAATTGATGCCTATTATAGCCTTATAAACGATAAGGAGATCCTCACAATAGAACTTGGAGAGGCAAAGCAATCTAGAGATGATCTAGTGGTCTGTATAGTAGACCGAGATGAGACCATAGCTAATCTTGAAATAGAAAAGGAGGCCTTGAATGAAAGAATAACTAGTGTGGAAAATGAGAGAGACGACCTGATTGTAGTAATTGTTGATTTAAAAGAAACAATAGAAGACCTTAACAATGAGAAGAACACCTTAGAAGAAAAAGTTGCATGTACTGAAGAGGAAAGGGATGACCTGTTAGCAATATGCGCTGATCTAGAGGAAACCATTCATGGACTCAATAGAGAACATAGGAATGTAAGTCTTGGAAAAGGGAAGGAAGTAGCTAGTGAGGCGTACATCATGCTTGAAAAAGAGTTAAATGTTGTAAAACCAGTCTTTGCAGTGAACTCGAGAGGAATCAACAACTCCAAGCTGAGTTGGAGAAAGTAAGAAATGATCTTGAGAAATCCTTGAAGTGGACCGGTCCTCATATGCTGTTACTGCCATGTATCTCAACAATAGTGGGAACAAGCAAGGCATCGGGTTCCAAAGGGAGAAAACTCCCTACAACCCACACAGCAAGTATGTCACTGTACCTGATAACTGGCTATGTACCCACTGCGGAAATAATGGGCATTTTAAAGAAAATTGTCAGGCCAGGGTTCAGTCTGCTCAGAAGAACAAAGCGTTCACTGATAGAGTGACTACTAGCAAAGGACTAGGTACCACTCGCAAAAAGCGGATGCTGCCTGCGTAAACTAGGAGATCCCTCATTCATCCTTTTTTAGTAACAAGGGACCCAAACTAGTTTGGGTTCCTAAATCTAACCCTTGATGTGCATGTGCAAGGAGCAGTGAGAGGAAGCAGACTGCGATGGACTATGGACAGTGAATGCCTAGAGCACGCAGCTGGAAACATCATGAAATGCTTCTCATTGAAAGCCTTATAGGAATGGAATGTATCCTTGAGAAGAAAGTAAAGGGTACATTCTCAGTGAATAAAAAGGCAGAGAAGTTCCCTTGGCACTCGAGTAGGAAAAGACGGAACTGGAAAATGATGCATGGATAGTGCTCATCGCCTATGGAATTACCAAAATTCTGGGGAAAAGGAATGAACACTGCTCTCTCTTGAGAACAGGTGTTGAACCAGGTCCTTCCTAAATCAAAACTCGCCAGGAATCGCCAATTGGAAGAAAATGCCTTGCTCCTGACAACATGAAGGATCAGCTTGGGAAGCTCAACCCAAAAAAGACAAGCAAAGGAACCATTTTGGGTTACAATCCACAAAATAAGGCCACAAAGTCTCCAACAAAGGGCACACTAAATGGTAGGGGGTGCTCATGGGGTATTCAACAAGACACTTTTCCTTGCCAAGAAAGAAACGATGATGATCAATATGATGAACCAATCCTGTCTCTGGGAAGTATCTGAGGCTTCAAATAGGGAGGATGATAAAGTGAGCAAGATGAAGGAAACTAGCAAAAGACAACTCAACTTCCTCCATCACATCTCACACAGAACCCGGTGCACCTGTCATGATTCATGCCTTATCTTCTGGGAGACAAGGAAGCAAAACGAAATGACCTCATCAACAACTGGAGAGAAATTGCAAACACATTGAAGAGAGAGATCATGACCTCCTAAAACAAAAAAAATATGTTTAACAAAATTAATTCAAATGCCACATCATCTGTATGTCATGTCTTGTCTTTCAAATCCTTTCATCCCCTCTGCACGGTAACACTTTCCCACAAACCTACTGCCGTTCTTCAGAACTTGTTTCGCACTCCACTCATCATTAGTCCTTCTTCCAATAAAACCTTCTTTTTCTCTCAAGGCAAGTCATGAACCTTCATCTACTCTGTACAACTGGGATCTTCTCTTCATATCTCTCTATACTCGTCTACCAAGTATTCATCTAAAGGCGATCGAAAAATCATCTCATTCTCCCACCATTGACATCGCTCCCACTTCATCATTATCCTTGAAATCATCCCCAGAGCATCATTATTTCACACCATCTACCACCTTACCAACTCCTGGTTCCTCCTCCACTCCTACAGTTTTTCCATTTCTGATAAACCCAGTTTACCATTATTTTGAGAATCCTATGTCTAGTCAATCCTACGATCTCATCAAAAATCACACAGGAGGTTTTACTCCTCAAGTATCAGAAGCCCCTGAGGATGATCCTGACCAGTATCTGAACACCTCCATGTTGGACTCAGTGACTCTCAAGGAGTCACCAAAAAAAGGGAGCAGCTCATAACATCATGGCTATAGCTGCTGAGAGTGTGATGAATGAAGGAGCATATCTCTCGTCTGAGTACCAGGGGGAAGAAATTCCATTCCTAGGAGAAGTAAGAACCATAGCACTCCTCGAGTCCTTGGCTCATGAGATATTCTCAGAAAAGCCTTCTGATGAACCTGATTCTCTTCCATGCAAACTCACTCCTGCACCTCCTGTTCACTCCAAGCTCTTAGAGTTTTCCTCCAAATCACTCACTATCAGGTCACTACAGCAAGAGAGTTCTGAGTCCTCATTCAGAAAAGTAAGAGGAGTGTCAAGACAAGGAAAAAAAGGAAAATGAATCCAAAGGATTTCATCAAGGTGTGTTAGTAAACAAAATAGACCAAGATGCTTCCAAGGAACTGGTTCCTCAGTACAACAATCTATGACAATTCAAGAGTCTATGAAAAGGGCCTTCGATGAAACTCTTGAGAAACAGAAAGGGTCATCTGTGAAGTACAGTAGCAAGTCTAAACGGAGTCTAACTGAGCTAGTCGTGTCTAAGGACAATACTGTGGGGATGGCAAGCTGGAAAGGAAAGTCTGCCGAAGGGTCTACCAAACAAAAAGAGCAAACTGTTAAGGAACCTGGTACAATAAAGTCTATGACCCGTGATGGTGGTCTTTGGCAATAGAGATTAAGAACTCAGAAAGTGTTGTGGGGTCGTACATTTGATCCAGCAATTTCGGAGATGACATGCATGAGACAAATTTTGGAGATTGTGGAATTTCAACAATGGGAACACTTGTTTGAAGATCCTTCTTGAGCTGAGGGTCTCCCGGAAACAGCCTCTCTGCCCCTTGGGGTAGGGGTAAGGTCTGGGTACATATTACCCTCTCCACACCCCACTTGTGGGAATACACTGGGTTGTTGTTGTTGTTGAACACTTGTTTGAAGAGAGAATGCCTCTGGTGTACGAAGATGCAGTACAAACTTTTTATGCATCTCTTTTCACTGTGGAGGGGGATCACATTTGTGCGCTTGTAAATGGAGTAGACATTGTACTCAATGCTTCGATGTTGGGAAAAATTCTCAAAATTCCATGTGAAGGTATGTCCTCAGTTAAGGGTGTCTGTGGAGTAAACTTTCGGAGAGCCATCATGAAAGAACAAGGTATTCAACAGGGGAAACGGTGCATAAGAAGGTTTTGCTTCCTGAGTACCAGTTTCTCCTTGAACTGGTCAATAAAGTGCTCTTACCCTGCTCTGAGAGGCGCTCTATTGCTACAAGATCGGACATGGTCCTGATGGAAGCGCTCGATGAGTTTGTTCCAATCAATCTGCCTGCAATCATGATAGACCATATGCAGAAGGTGGCAAATTTCAAGGGTGGAAATCATGGGTTACCTTATGGCTTTCTCCTCACTCAGGTGTTCAGATTCTATAAGGTCCCCTTGGGGAATCCCAGAGTGGGCACACGCAAGCAGACCTTCTCTAAGACCACTCTAGAAGAATATGAATGTATTGAAAAGGTTGGTGGAAGCATCTCAACCATCTCTCAACTAATCAACGCTCAAAATGTAGCCTCTGAGGAAATAAGAAGGCTGAGGGCTCAAAATGCCATATTGGAAACTCAGCTCAGTCAAGCAGTTAAAGGAACTAATTCTGTACATGAGGATATTACACGACTGACAAAGGAAAATGAGAGACTTCGGGCTCAATTACTTGAAGAACAATTGTCCCCAAATGCTAGACTGGACCTGGTTCTCAAAACCATGGTTGTCTCTTCTTCCAAGCCTCCTTCCTTTAGTATCCCCTAGGATCCTCCTTGTGTCAAGCTATTTTTGTTCCAACCTCCTGTGGCTGCTGTTTTACTTTTGTTTGCATGTTTTTGTTGTGATGGCATGTTGTACTTAACCATTACTGCTTCTGAATTACTCAGTCCAATGTAAACATTAATGAAACAGCTTCCTTTTTGTTGCTTGTACAATCCTATGGTCCTTTGGCTTCTCTTTTTTGTCATGTTTTGTGCACACATGTGGCATGAGCTAGCTGTGTTAGACTTCTTTATGCTTCTTACCTGCTGGTGCTATTTTTAATTCCTCTCCTTTTTAATGATGCCAAAAGGGGGAAAAAGTGTGAGAGAAGTGTGACGTGTGAGAATGAGGGAGATCTTAGATTAAGGGGGAACTACTGGCATCTCATCTGGTTATTATTGCTCTAAACAAATACTGCCATGTCTAAGTTTGTCATCATCAAAAAGGAGGAAATTTATGGGTTTTTAGTATTTTATGTTTTGATGATCTAACAAACTTGTCATGAAGAACCAGATAGAGCACCTGGCGCACAGGACATACATTTCATGTGAACTAATCGAAGCTTGAAAATCAACAAAGGGAGGAACTCAACAGGGACTTGATGATCTAGCCCTTTAAGGTTCTCCGACACAAGCAAGTCAATGACTGTACGCAATCAAGATAAAGAGGAACACAATAGGGACCTGTTGTCTTAGGGTTCTCTGACAAAAAGTACAAGTCAAGTGCACAGCTGGAACGTGACAGAAGAAAGTGACCATCTGGCAACTGTTACAGAAGAGGAACACAACTAGGACCCGGTCTGTTGGTGTGTCCTGACAGGAAGTACAAAGCCCACTATCCAGCTGGAATGCAACTGCCTAGAAGTGGCTGTGCAGATTGTACAACAGTCACTTCTCATTGGGAAGAAGTATACACCTTGAGTTGACATCACTATCTATTGTGCCATCTTTTGTGATAAAACAACCTGGTGCAAGATATACTATTCTTTGTGCATTAAGTGATATTCTCTCAAGCATAACAAAGTTCATCTAGCATTGAAATCACTGGTGTGTCAAGAACAAGAAGACAACTCCACTAAGGACCAGCTTCTAACCGAGTCTTATTTACGTCCATGGTTGAGTTGTAATCTTGTTAATTGTTCTATATTGTAATTCCTAGTTTGCTTTCTTAGAAGCGTTGTCTTAGGAACAAACCAAATTCGTAAACTTTAGAGTTTACATTGTGACTAGGAATAGTCATAAGTTAAATCCTCTGTAACTAGGAGAGTTATAGAGTGGCTTGTGGTGGTGCATCACAAGTTAGTTTGAAGTCTTTGCAAAAGGGTGTTTGCAAAGTGGCTTGTAATAGGTAGATTACAAGTTAGTTGAGTTTAAAGCCTACAGGTGTAGGTCGTGGTTTTTTCGATCCCCTTGTGTGGGATTTTTTCACGTAAAAATCTCTGGCCTTCTTTACATTTAGTCGTTACTGCATTCTACGTATTAGTCTCATAGAGGACCAGGTACTCTATAGTTTGGTGGACTCACATAAGTCAACACCCGTGAAGTCCAAGACCATCATCGCCATATGTACTGGTGCTTTTTGTGAGTTTGACATTATTCAACCTGAGAACAAAAATTCTTGACAAGAACAAGTGTGAAAATAACATGTATTATCAGAATCAGTACTGAAACAATCACTATTATCCTTAGCCCCACGGTGTACGCCAAACCGTTCACCCTAAAATCCGAGTAACAATTAAACTTCTATTGCGGTTTTAAAGATACGTGATTTAATCCAATACCAATTGATCAACACGGAATCTAATGTATAAATTAAAGAGTAAAGTAAGTCAAACCAACGTATAAGCAGACCTCGACCTCGAACGATTGCGACCTCGAGGTAGGTGGATAAGAACAATAAAATAATAAGGCAAGTCAGATGAACAGTAAGCAAGACATTGAAATATGTATATTCTCTTCTCAATGATTGATGCATTACAAATGATTGGGGTCCCCTTTGTATAGTAGAGGAATCCTAAATAAGGTACAGAATTGTAGTAAGGAATCTTATTATACAGATGTCTAACCACCTAGTACAAATCCGTTCCGGAATTTACGCCTTGATCTTAGAGCCACTGCGGGAATCTCGCTCTTTCCGTTATGAAACCATAACGGTATTATCTTGAGGTCGGTCGCATGTGGCCTCGATTTTCATCGAGCACTCTGATCTTCGAATCTTGTACTTCGCCATCGGGCTCGCGCCGGGTCCATTTCGAACTTGTTCTCGAAGTGACCCTCGAACCCACGGCAGGGGCGGATTTACATGGACCCAAGCGGTGTCACAGGACACCGCTTCGTCGAAAAAAAATAATAAGTAAAACGAAAATATAAGATAAAACCATTAAAAGTGACACCATTTGTAACAAAATAGTTCAGTAGTCTAGCGGCCGTGTACAATGTTGTTGCTTCGGTTATTGTTGTTAGAAGTAAAGAAAGAAAAACAAAGAGCAATCAGCATTAACGTTTTTCTTGATTACTTTTGAATTTTTTTTAGCTTTGAGCATGACAAACGTTTGCGAATAGCGAGGATATTCACTAATCAGAAGTTGTCATGCTGGATTAACGAACTGTCATCCTTATGGTAAAATAATAAATATCATTTGTCTGAAAATAAGGATTAAAATAGGCGATCATCTTAGAAAATAAGGATTAATAAAGAGATTGAATGACAAAAAAATAAAAGTTAACGTGCACATCAAAGAATAGTGCGATGGTTAAAATGGGAAGAACTCTAGATTGCATGCTAGTGCTAGAATACTAATCACTGACTCACAAAGTGTTGACATAAATAATTTATATTAGTGAATAGAAATTAAGCATTTTACTAGAATCTCTTTGACCATGGCTAACGTTTGACGGAGTACTAAAACATTATCCTTTGTTTGTGCGATTGTTGCTTGAAGAATCACCATTTTCTTCTCATTTGCTGCTTTCAAGTCTTGGTCAGTACGTGACAGAAATCCAAATCGGGATTTAGAACCGATCGAGTAGGTTCATCTTCAACCACCATTTGGATCGGAGCAAGGACTGAATATTTATTTCTCTTAATTAACAGCCTTCAAAACAAGAGAATTAATGACGTTTCACGTTTAAATAACAATTAATTTATAAACAAATTCCGATTAGTCACACCTTTTTTCTTGTACTTTTTTTGTTTTTTGTTTTTTTGGTATAAGATTGTATAACATGAAAGTCAACTCTCTGAATATATGACCTCAAAAGTCATAGATCTTATCCTTTTTGATCGATAAAATAAAAGAGAAGTATATATATATATATATATATATATATATATATATTATATTCGATCTCAAGGATAAGACACAGAGGTGGATGTAGATATGATATATAATAACCCTCGAGTTAACAGGTGGCACTAAGACGTATGTTTAGAGAAGCTGTAAGAGGTTACTTTCTGCGTCAGCTGCTTTGCATGTCCGCAACGTGTAATTTCCCATGCAAATTTCGAAACTTAAAACACTTTCCCTTTGCTTTGACGATAAGACTTTAGCTTCGGATAACTAACCTTATATCCGCATAACTCTCCACTGATCTCCTCTACACCTTGTTTTCTCAATTGTTTCTTCTATTCTCAAGCAGAAAATCTGGTAGTTTTATATTCCACTTAAAAAAAGAATAATATCAAGTGATATCTGATCAGAAACAATGGCGTTACTTAGGGTTCCTCCTGCTGTTTTTTTGTTTGTGCTTGCACCTCTTCTTATCTGGGCTCCCGTGAACTGCGACGGTGCACACGCTCTCCCTCTCTCTTTCTGACGCTCTCAATTCCTTGTATTTAGCTTTGTAGTTAATTTATGTGCACTAACAGTGTAATGAAATTTTACTTGTTTTATTTTATTTATTACTCTACTACTTTCACTTATTATGAAATTACTTTGAATACGATGTGATATATAGCTAGTGTTTGACATGATATATACCAATGTATCAAAATTATGTGACACACGTAATTGTGGGTTCAATTGAAATGATCATAGTTTTCGCTCATACCCTATATTTTTGTCAAAAAAAAAAAATTATTAAATATGAAATAATAAATTTTGGACCAATCAAATTAGATGAGATGTGGTAGAATTGTGACTATGTACCCATAAAATTTAAAATCTAGATCCGCCTTTGAACCCATGAAGTTTAATAAGTTTAACATTATGGATCTGCTGATCACTTGAAATCCTTATTCGTCTTCGTTTAGAGATATAATTTATTTGTTTTCAATTTGTGTTGATACGCAGATGAGGAAGACCATGTCCTTTCGGGGATCAACAGTTACCGACAATCCCACAGCTTACCAGCGCTAACTAAGCACGACAAAGCCGATTGCCTAGCCGACGAAATAGCGGACGAGATGCAAAATCAACCATGCCCCAGGGGTGGCATTACCCCAGGTCCCGCACCTGAATTCGCACAATACCCTAAACTCTTGGACAAGTGCGACATAAACATAAACACGACAGCAGACGGCGTTATCCTCCCGGTTTGCGTCCACGATCGTGTCGCGACCCTCGTGCTGACCAACTATACTCAATCCCAGCATGCGAGGTTCCTCAACAATTCTAAGTACAGTGGAGCTGGAATTGGCACTGAGGATTATTGGACTGTCCTAGTCTTGACCACGAATACTGCCGGAGGAAGCTTTGCTAGTGGAGCTACTAGTTTGATTAGTCATGTGATTGGTTGGAGTCGTTGTAATTTGCTGTTTTCGTTGTTAGGTATGTTCCTAGTTAATGTTTATTAGTGTGACTGGTAATTAAGTGGTCTCTTATATCTGTATTCGTTGCATCTTCCGTATGTGTATGTATTGTTACGTTTGTGTAGATCAAGCTTCATGTGCTTTTTATATGTGGTAATTAAGTAATTTCTAGACTGAATTGCAATGCTAATTACCTGAAATACTGAATGGTTCCACGAAGGATAGTTATGAAATTGATCGTTCTTGTCCAACAATTCCTTTTATGTATCCTTTTGTAAGGTATCGTATTGTCCTTTATATTGAATAAACTTGTAATATTATAAAGAAAATGTAAGGTACGAGGTAGAATTATTATATAAAAAGGTAGGATAAACGATAAAAAGGGTTATTTAATAATAAGGAAAGTCAAGAGGAGAGAAAAAAATATAAGGTAGCGATGCAATTATACAAATTGGTTGTTATATAAAGTGTAATTTTTGTCGTTACTTAATAACATATTTAAGGATACAATAAAGGTTGAGTAACAAACGAAATAAACATAATATTTATACGATAAATTTAATGATATAATATAATAAAATTTAAATTTGAATAAATTAAAATATATTTTATATTTAAAGTAGTAATACGATACGATACAATAATAACTTTTCAAACAAGTTGTTGTTTGACAAGGGGGCGGTTCAAGGGGAAGCATGTTATTTATCTGTATTGCTGTAAGTAAATAAAACAGTAATTTTTCTGAAAAATAAAATAGAAAGTTAGTAGAAACAATTCTGAAAAATAATATTCGAGCTTCAAAATAATTTTTGAAACGTTGAAGGAATAAATCGAGCCCACTGAATACACAGTGTGTGCTTAAGGAAATTATTCTCCTCAAGTACTCGAGGTTATGGAATATATCCTATGAGGATAGAACGATTTAACTCACCGAAGTATTGGTACAAAAAACGCCGATGATCAGCGAATTACTCGATGGCAGCAAAATACACTGGAATTTTAGTGCATAAGAAGAAGAAGAAGGATAATCAGAAAATTTCGTAAGTAAATGTTCTGGAATTTGAAGGTCTATTTATAACCAACTAGGTGATGTTTCTGAAGAGGTTTGCAACCTTTCAGAATAATCATGACTGTTGGAATAGGTGTGACCCTCTGGAGAGGTTTGCAACCTTTCAGAATAGTCATGGTTGTTGGAACATTTTTGCGGGACATTTAAAACGAATTTAAATTAATCTGGAAAAGAAAAACGGGCTAGACCGGACCGGGTCGCGGGTCATCCCTTCATTTTTTTTTCCATCATTTTTCATTCACACCTCTTTTGTTATTATTTATTAAATAACAAACGCAATAATCCCCCACATGAATGGGGAATGGCTATAAACTTAAAGGAATGCACGGACGTGTGTGTGTTTTACAAACAAGAATTGATTGCATCTGGATAAGTTGGTTTCCCTTTGAACTTTCCGTAGTGAACTTATATCGGATATACTCGGTCAATCGATAGATTTGATATCTTTGAACCGCCGAACTTTGTTGTATACCTAGACAACATAAGTCACACAATCAATCCTTAACCATCTATGGTCCTTACGGTTGTGTTCGTTTCAGCTATGAACACCGCCTGGTTTCATGAGTGCTTAGAGAATGGGCCTTTACTTTCATTCTCCTTGGAGCGGTTTACACTTCACACTCACATAGGTGATTCTTAAACGTGTAATCCTAAAGACACACTATCTGGTCATATCCTGTCAGACTTAGCAAATCATTAAAAAGCTTTAAGCTTTATTGACTCATAAAAAAAGCCTTAATGCTTTACCTCGTTTTTGAACATTGTCTTCATCACGAGAATGGGTTGAGTTAGTTGACAATGTTGAACCCTCATTCATAACTTTGTTTGATCTCTTTGAACCTAGCTCTTGGGATCTCCAGTCTGCTAGGTAGAGTTACCGCCATGATGACTTGTCCTAGGCCTTTAACCCCATTCCCTTTGATGATCTTTCAACTGCCTCTCTAGATAGGCCTTTTTTAAGTGGATCCGACACGTTATCTCTTGACTTTACGTAGACAATTGTGATAACACCACTAGAGATTAGTTGTCTAACGGTATTGTATCTCTGTCGGATATGACGAGATTTTCCGTTATACATAACGCTCCCTGCCCTACCTATTGCCGCTTGACTATCACAATGTATATATATAGGTGCCAAAGGTTGGCCCAAAATGGAATATCTTTCAAGAAATTCCGGAGCCATTCAGCTTCCTCACCGGCCTTATCTAAAGCTATGAATTCAGATTCCATTGTAGAACGGGCGATGCACGTTTGTTTGGATGATTTTCAAGATACTGCTCCACCCCCAATTGTGAAAACATATCCACTCCGGTGATCCAATTTGCATCACTATATCCCTCGATCACGGAAGGATATTTGTTATAATGCAAAGCATAATTTTGGGTATGTTTCAGATATCCCAAAACTCGTTTCATTGCCATCCAATGTATTTGATTTGGGTTACTTGTAAACCGACTCAGTTTGCTAATAGCATATGCTATATCTGGCCGCGTACAATTCATGATATACATCAAACTTCCCAATACTCTTGCATAGTTCAGTTGTGAGTCACTTTCACCTTCATTCTTTTGAAGTGCATAACTCACGTCAATTGGAGTCTTGACAATTTTGAAATCCAAATACTTGAACTTATCAAGTACCTTTTCAATGTAGTGAGACTGTGATAATGCTAGACCTTGTGAAGTCTTGCGAATTCTGATTCCTAAGATCACATCAGCAACTCCTAAGTCTTTCATGTCGAATTTGCTAGCCAACATGCGCTTTGTAGCATTTATATCTGCCATACTTTTGCTTATTATCAACATGTCATCAACATATAAACAAACAATGACTTCATGACCTGGAGTATTTTTAATGTAAACACATTTGTCACACTCGTTGATTTTAAATCCATTTGCCAACATTGTTTGGTCAAATTTTGCATGCCATTGTTTGGGTGCTTGTTTAAGTCCATAAAGCGACTTAATAAGTTTGCACACTTTCTTTTCTTTACCAGGAACCACAAAACCCTCAAGTTGTTCCATGTAAATCTCTTCCTCCAATTCTCCATTTAGGAAAGCTGTTTTAACATCCATTTGATGGATTTCAAGACCATACACGGCCGCTGGTGCCACTAACACCCTAATAGATGTTATCCTTGTTACAGGCGAGTAAGTGTCAAAGTAATCAAGGCCTTCCTTTTGTCTATAACCATTGACAACAAGTCTTGCCTTATATTTGTCAATAGAGCTTTAATTTTCCGTTTAAAGATCCATTTCGAACCTAAAGGCTTATTTCCTGGAGGAAGATCAACCAATTCCCATGTATAGTTATCCAAAATTGATTGAATCTCACTATTGACTGCCTCTTTCCAAAATGCTGAATCAGAAGACAATATAGCTGCTTTAAAAGTTTGAGGCTCATTTTCAAGCAAGAATGTCACAAAATCTGGTCCAAAGGAAGTAGATGTTCTTTGACATTTGCTACGCCTTGGATCTTCTATATTTGGAGTATTTTCCTTTGGTTCTTCCCGAGGTCATTTAGGTCTTTCACTTAAGGACTCGCTTTCAGTTTTATACGGATAGATGCTTTCAAAGAATTCAACATTATTTGATTCCATTACCGTATTAACATGTATCTCGGGATTATCAGATTTATGAACCAAAAACCGTCATGCTTTACTGTTTGTAGCATATCCAATGAAAACGCAATCTACTGTTTTGGGTCCGATTTTAACCCTTTTAGGTAAAAGAACTTGTACCTTTGCTAGACACCCCACACTTTGAAATATTTCAAGTTGGGTTTTCTTCCTTTCTATTTTTCATATGGAATAGAATGCGTTTTGCTGTGGGGTACTTTGTTGAGTGTTCGGTTAGCTGTAAGGAGAGTTTCCCCCCACAAACTCTGCAGTAATCCGGAACTTATTAATAAAGAATTCATCATTTCCTTTAATGTCCGATTTTTCCTTTCCGCAATTCCGTTGGATTGAGGTGTGTAAGGTGCAGTAGTTTGATGGATAATTTCATATTCCGAACATATTTTCGCAAACGAAGATTCATATTCTCCACCTCTATCACTTCTAATCATTTTGATCTTTTTATTCAATTGATTTTCTACCTCATTCTTGTATTGCTTAAATGCTTCAATTGCTTCATCCTTACTATTAAGCAAATAAACATAACAATATCTAGTGCAATCGTCAATAAAAGTAATAAAGTACTTTTTTCCACCTCGAGATGGTGTCGACTTCATATCGCAAATGTCAGTATGAATTAAGTCTAAAGGATTTGAATTCCTTTCAACATACTTATAAGGATGTTTTACAAACTTAGATTCAACACATATTTGACATTTTGATTCATTACACTCGAATTTAGGCAATACTTCTAAATTAATTAACTTCCGCAAGGTTTATAATTGACATGTCCTAAACGAATATGCCATAAATCATTTGACTCCAATAAATAAGAAGAAGCTGAAATTTTATTCATAATGTCAACAACTATTACATTGAGTTTGAAAAGGCCCTCCGTGAGGTAGCCTTTTCCTACATACATTTCGTTCTTGCTTACAACAACTTTATCAGAAACAAATACACATTTGAATCCATTATTTACAAGTAAAGAAGTAGAAACTAAATTCTTCCTAATAGTAGGAACATGAAGAACGTTGTTGAGCGTTAACACCTTGCCGGAAGTCATCTTCAGGAATATCTTCCCATAACCTTCAATATTGGCTGTTGCATTATTTCCCATGGAAATTTCTTCTTCGGGACCAGCAGTAGAGTAAGTCGCAAATGCTTCTTTGACAGCACAAACATGTCGAGTGGCTCCAGAGTCAATCCACCACTCCTTCGGATTTCCAACTAAATTGCATTCCGAAAGCATTGCGCAAAGATCATCAATCTCATTATTCTTCTCCACTATGTTGGCTTGTCCCTTCTTCTTATCCTTTTTCGGGAGACGATAATCTGGACTTTTGTGACCGACTTTTCCACAATTGTAGCAGCTGCCCTTGAATTTCTTTTTGTTCTGCTCCTTAGTTTGTCCAGAAGACCTCTTCCTCTTCTTACTTTTTGGAGCAGTCTCTTCAACGATATTAGCTCCCATGATCGTTGAATTTCCACGAGACTTATTCTCGACTGTTTTGTTGTCTTCCTCGATCTTTAGACGTATCACAAGATCTTCCAACTTCATTTCTTTGCGTTTGTGCTTCAGATAGTTCTTGAAATCTCTCCACGAAGGAGGCAATTTTTCAATCATAGCAGCTACTTGAAATGCTTCATTCACGACAATACCTTCAGCTATAAGGTCGTGAAAAATAAGTTGAAGCTCTTGAACTTGGGTTCCAACAGTTTTTCTGTCTATCATTTTATAGTCTAGAAACTTGGCAACCACGAACTTCTTCAAGCATGCATCTTCTGTCTTGTACTTCTTCTCAAGTGCGTCCCATAATTCTTTCGAAGTATTCATTGCACTGTACACATTGTACAAGTCATCTTCTAAAGCACTTTAGATATAGCCTTTGCAAAGAAAATCTGCCTGCTTCCATGCCTCAACAACCATGAACTTTTCATTATCCGGCATGTTCGCAGCAGGCACTGGAGGCTCTTCACTAGTGAATTTCTGCATACCAAGTGTGGTAAGCCAAAAGAACACCCTTTGCTGCCATCCTTTGAAGTTGGTTCCAGAAAATTTCCCCGGTTTCTCAGCCGGTGGAACAGCAGTGCGGCTTGACGAGGCTATCGTCGTTGCACCAACAGTCGCAGAAGGATTTCCATTTTCATTTGCCATTTCTTAATGTCAACAACAGAAGAAATCTATTAATGGCAAAACCAAAACAGTAAATAATACCGTAATCAATAAAAAGTACGTAATAAAAATAACTAAGGTTTTTATATACTGTTTTACAGAAAAACGATGAAGTTTTTATGTTCTTCAAATCGTTTTCTGAATTTCAATACCCTGATGAAGTTTTTATATCTTCAAATCAGAATAGTAAAATTCAGACAGAATACAGAATATAATAAATATAATTTCCTTAAGATTGTTATTTATCAGTATTGCTGTAAGTAAATAAAACAATAATCTTTCTGAAAAATAAAACAGAAAGTTAGTAGAAACAATTCTGAAAAATAATATTCGAACTTCAAAATAATTTTTGAAACGTTGAAGGAACAAATCGAGCCCACTGAATACACAGTGTGTCCTTAAGAAAATTATTCCCCTCAAGTACCCGAGGTTATGGAATATATCCTCCCAGGATAGAGCGATTTAACTCACCGGAGTGTTGGTACCAAAAACGCCGATGATCAGCGAACCACTCGATGGCAGCAAAACACACTGGAATTTTAGTGCAGACGAAGAAGAAGATAATCAGAAAATTTCGTAAGTAAATATTCTGGGATTTGAAGGTCTATTTATAGCCAACTAGGTGATGTTTCTGAAGAGGTTTGCAACCTTTCAGAATAGTCATGACTGTTGGAACAGGTGTGACCCTCTGAAGAGGTTTGCAACCTTTCAGAACAGTCATGGCTGTTGGAACAGGTGTGACCCTCTGAAGAGGTTTGCAACCTTTCAGAATAGTCATGGCTGTTGGAACATTTTTGCGGGAAATTTAAAACGAATTTAAATTAATCCGGGAAAGAAAAACGGGCTAGACCGGACCGGGTCGCGGGTCATCCCTCCATTTCTTTTCCCACCATTTTTCATTCACACCTCTTTTGTTATTATTTATTAAATAACAAACCCAACAATCCCCCACATGAATGGGGAATGACTATAAACTTAAAGGAATGTACGGTGTAGCCCGTTTAATAAAGAAAATATTTTCTTGTATGTTGCGCTAAACTCAAACAAACCCATCACGTTTATTCAAAGTTAATTAATATTTTGAAATTCAATATTTTTATTCATTATTTGATTGACTTAATTAATAAAGAAAATATTTTCTTGTATGTTGCGCTAATGTAGTAAAATCTCTTTGCCGTTAAATTTTTTATTTCAAGTTTTCAAGTTTTTAACTAAAAAAATATTTTAGAGTTTTAAACTAAATTACTTAAATTTTTATATTAGTGAAAAACTTTTTTCCCAATAAGATCTAATGTAATGTATTGCAGATATTTTGTATATATCTTATAACTAAAACTAGCGTTGACCAAAATAAATAAGTATAATAAATAGTCGTTGGTTGTGAATTTCAAGGTTTTACTTACGTATAAATTTCAAGTATGATTTCATTATGCCAAGGTCAAAAGAAGTTGAGAAAAGATTGATTTTATTACGCCCAAGCCAAAAAAAAGTTGAATCATAACCTATTTCTTACATTCCTTGTCTCTGTGTTCTTATAACTGAAGTATGGAGGTTAAATCTACATCTTATTCCTGCACGATGCGGAAAAAAATGACTTAGCAGAAATGTCATACAATAAAGTTTTGTGAGGTTAATATTAGTGTGTACTTGATTTTACTTTGATGTATTATTGCTATGCGAAGATAGGCATCACTGGAACAGATTTTGATGGATACCTTAGAGTTGGTCGCATGAACCGAGCGTTTATCCGTGCTCTTCAGCAAGGATACATGACGGATGGGGATATTCTTTTGTTCATGCGTCATTCTATTGAGAAGACATCCCCGCAAGTGTTCTGCTTCTATCTAAAAGCTGGATTACAATATTGGCAGGAACCTCAACTAACTGTGACCTTCCCATCAATGATATATGAGAGAGAGTTTTACCATTAGCAAAGTTGTCCATGGTTTCATCTTACAATTTTTATTCATATTAATCCAGGAAAAAAGGTTAGAATAGGTTGTTGTATTTTATTTAATTCGTAATGTGTACATATCATTTTTTGAGAAATTGAACCAAAATGGCATCAGTTTATATTTATATTTTTTTAAAAATATAAGCTCTTTATAATTGAATTTTTTTACTATTTATGAAGAGAAATAGGAATATAGGAAGTCAGTTACCTAAGATGAGAAACAAGTTGTTGATGACAACTAGTCGCAAGAAGCTTTTCCAAGGATCAGACTAGGAATTATAGGCAGATGTACCCCTACATTGTAGGGATTATTAAATCCTGTTATAAATAAAATTCTATTTAAGGTGAATGTCTATATTTAAAGAGATTCTAGTATTTATTACTTGGTGGCTAAGTCACACTCTCCCTATAAATAGAGGGTTCTATTCCATTGTAATTCATCTCATATCAATAAGAATTCTCTCTCTCCATACTTTTCTCTGTAATACTTTTCTTCTTCTTTTATTGTTTCATACACGTTATCAGCACGAGACTCAAACCAATTGAGTAGAAATTTTGGGATTGAGCATAATGAATGTTATTGTTCCATGAACTTTCTTCATGATTAAATTTTGGATTTAAGGTAAGTATTTTACTTTAATTTTCTCTTTCAAATTCTTGACATTCTATAATTTGATTTTAAATACAAGCAAAGACGATAAATTTTTGATTGCAACTCTAATGGAGTTTGAAAGATATTATAACCACCCAAAGTGGTAAAATTTCCATGTCTTGCCATGATCAAATTCATGTATGATTGTGGGCAAAGAATTGAAAACATGTCCCATTGAATTTGCTCCATTCTCATTCCCTTTAGAGAATGTGATAGCAGTATGTGATAAGTCTTAAAGAAGACAAAATTACTACTATGAATGTATCAATGGATGTGGACGTGGCAATACAACAACAACAACAACCCAATATAATCCCACTTAGTGGGGTCTGGGGAGGGTAGTATGTACGCAGACCTTACTCCTACCCTAGGGTAGAGAGGCTGTTTCCAAATAAACCTTCGGCATCCTTCCCTCCAAGAACTTCCCACCTTGCTCTTGGGGAGACTCGAACTCACAACCTCTTGGTTGGAAGTGGAGGTTGCTTACCATCAGAGCAACCCCTCTTGTCTGGACGTGGCAATAGACGAATAAATTATAATCGTCATCATTGAGTAATGAGAATAATAAGGATTCTCAAAATAATCCTTCACTCTGTGAAAGTAATGTTTGTCATCGATTTGACATGAGATTTTATAAAGCACATATAGATGATTATGGTCCATTCATGATGTGAATGTGACAACAACTGATTTATGAATAGATATTCATTCTTGGAAGAATATGAACGTGCTAGTGGTAGTGAATATACCACACTCACCTCTAGAAGGAGGTTTGAGATGATATAAGAAAATAATGTCATTATTATGGCATGAATGGTCATTGGTCATGTACCTATTGTACGCCAAAATATTTTGGCATTGTGATTATTAAAAGACAACGGTAATGCAAGAAACAGATCTTGTATATAATTTTGACAATTACCATAATGGTATAACTTTCTCTTTGAAAGAGATATTCACCATATGGATGTTGATGAATATGTGGTAGTACCAAATTAATTGAGAGCTCTGGAAGAACCAGTCATTACTATTTTGGAGAAACACAATTGATGTCACGACCCCAAACCCCGCTCCGGTCGTGATGGCGCCTCTCGTGAAGACAAGGCTAGCCAGACCATTTCAGGACACCACTTTTAAGCAATTAATCAGTTATACAACAATTCGAATATGAATTAAGGATATTAATTAATGAAATTTCAACCCAATACAGCCCGACTGGGGTGTCACAAGTCACGAGCATCTAGAGAAAGTCTAAATACAACTACAGGCCAACAATATACAGAATAAAATTTAGAACCAAAGAAAGTAATCCGTTGCCGCGAACGCTGGCGGTCACTCTGCTCAGCTACAATAGCAATACCTTCAACCAGCTCAAGACTCACTACCGGGTGAACAATACCTGCATCTGCACGCGAGGTGCGGGGAGTAAAGTGAGTACTCCAACTCAGTGAGTAATAAAAATAAATAATATCTGAGCAGCAAGAATTCACGTAAAGCAACCAACATGCTATACAGAAGTCGGGTACAATTTTCCGAGAAAAACAGTGAAGTCTGTGAAATCTTTAGAAATGTTTCGGCTCGGTTCAAATCTCTTTGAAAATGATCTTTTCAGTGATTACGAAAACGATTTCAAAACAGTTAGTGCTGATACACACAGAAAATCCGCCCCTCGGGCGCAAATACCACGGTATAACAGCTAAAAGGCAAATAAGCATGCAAGATGAGCACATAAAAACTCGCCCCTCGGGCAATATCTCAAACTGAACCAGTCCCTCGGGCTCACTCTCAACAACACTCTCGGCCCCTTGGGCTCTCTCTCTCAGATCACTCTCAGAAACAGTATCACATAGTAACCGCTGCGGTGTGCAGCCCGATCCATATATCGCTGCGGCGTGCAACCCGATCCATAGCTCGCTGCGGCGTGCAGCCCGATCCATATGGGTACCAGCGCTCACTGTGGGGGTGCAGACTTCGGAGGGGCTCCTACAGCCCAAGCGCTATATCACTGCGGCGTGCAGTCCGATCCAATATATACATACTGCGGCGTGCAGTCTGATCCATATAATATACTACTGCGACGTGCAGTCCGATCCATATATAATCCTTACATCCAGGCCCTCGGCCTCACATCCCTCAATGTATCCTCACATCTGGCCCTCGGCCACACTCAGTCAGAATATCATCATAAGCCCCTCAGGCATTAGTAAAACAGTAGTCCTCAGCCCAAATTATCATTTAAAATATCATTTAAGACTCAAATCTGAGTAAAAATGGCTGAGTTGAAAAATAGTGGAGAAACAATATGACTGAGTTCAAGTAATGAGTCAAAACAGTGAGGAACCAGTAAAAATAATCCCCAAAGGGTTCAAATAATTGGCACGAAGCCCAAATACGACAATCAACCCAAACAACAGTGATAACAAATAGATTCCAGTCAAATACGCGGTAAATAAATCAATCGGGACGGACCAAGTCACAATCCCCAGCGGTGCTCTACCCCACGCCCACTATCCGGCGTGCAAGTCACCTCAATATAGCACTACGATGTGCAATCCGGGGTTTCAAACCCTCAGGATATCATTTACAATCATTACTCACCTCGAACCGGTGAAATCTTTAGCTCGCGATGCCTTTTCCCCTCAAATCAGCCTCCACGCGCGTCGAATCTAGCCAACATCATAGCAAATACATCACAATATGCTAAGGGAACAATACGCAATCGAAAACAATCGAAAAATATCAAGAATCTCAAAATTAGCAAAACCCGAGCCCCGGGCCCACTTCTCGAAAAATTATAAAATTCACATCACCGAATTCCTCATCTCGCCACGAGTCTATACATATCAAAAAGCTCCAAAAACGACCAACAATGGAAGAAATAAACCCCACCTTCGCGGACAAAACGACCCTTAAAACATTCTGCCCAGGCCTTAATTTCCTTCTTCGCGAACGCGGTCAAACCCTCGCGTTCGCGAAGCACAAATATACTTTGACCAACTTTCCTCTTATGCGAACACGGCATGACCATCGCGAACGCAATGGTTCCTCAGATTTACTCTTCGCGAACGCACTCCCTCTCCCGCGAACGCGATGAACAACTTGACCTCAAACCCAGCTGACCCAATTCCTCTACGCTATCGCGAAGCCCTTCTCGCGAATGCGATGCATTACTTCCCAACCCTCCGCGAACGCGAAGCCTTTCTCGCGAACGCGAAGGCCAAAATTCCATTGGCTTCCTCAGACTCTTCGCGAACGCGAAGAGTAAATCCTGCAATAGCTGAACCTGCAACTTCTGCACTTTTCTTAACTCCAAAATGATCCGTTCGACCCCTCGAAACTCACCCGAGGCCCCCGAGACCTCAACCAAAGGCACGAACACATCCTAATACCTTATTCAAACTTGTTCCAATCATTAAAACACCTCAAACAACATCAAATCAACCGAAACACATCAGATTCAAGCCTAAGTTTCTAAAATCTTTCAAATCTCGCTTTTGATCAAAAACCCAACCAAACCACGTCCGAAAGACCTGAAATTTTGTACACACATCCCAAATCACCTAACGAAGCTACAACAACTCTCGGAATTCCATTCCGACCCTCGGATCAAAATTTCACCTATCAACCAGAAATCGCCAAAATACTAACTTCGCCAATTCAAGCCTAATTCTACACCGGACCTCCAAAATCAATTCCGATCACATTCCTAAGTCACAAATCACCTCCCGAAGCTAACCGAATCATCGGAAATCACATCCGCGCCATCTAACTCATAAGTCAACGTCCGGTTGACTTTTCCAACTTAAGCCTTCCTTAAAGAGACTAAGTGTCTCATTTCTTATCAAAACCAATCCAAATCAACTCTAACACACCAAATACCGATAACGAAACATGAAGAAGCATAAAATGGGGGAAACGGAGCGGTAACTCATGAGACGACGGGTCGGGTCGTCACAATTGATTACCAATAAGGCATTGTGTTGTAGTAAGTCTCAAAGAAACTTATTCAGTTTTCAAAGTATACGCAAAAGCAGTTGATTATATTGAGACTATAAATAAAGAAAGATTTAATATCTTCTATTACTACAACTTGTAGCGGGATAATATTTATGTGAAAAGTTATCCGTTTTATTCTCCAGTTTGTACTACACAAATAAAAGAATGTCATAATGAAGTAGAACTTTATTGATATAAAACCCATATCATAATAAAGTTGGAGTTTATTGAGATCCAGTTGGCATAGCTGGTTTAGTCATATCAATTTAAGTATGATGTGCAAAAATAAAAGAGAATTCACATGGGTAAATATTAAAGAACTAGAAAGTTCTTTACGAATTCTCTAATGTTGCTTGTTCTCATTAACTAATTGACCAACTAAAATTGGGATTGAATCCCATGAATGCTGAAAATATCAAAAGTGAATATGGTTCCATTCACTTGCCTGTATACCACATAAGATGCATCTATGAGATGGTTACATGTGCGATTATTATTAACCCGCAACCTGGCCGGTGTTTGCGAGGTAACTTGCTCAGTAATTTAATTTGGAGCATAATTTTCAGATTTTCTATTCAAGAAGTTCATCTTGATAAGTTGGTTTACATCACAGTTGGTTTAGCAAAATAATTTATTGAGTGCCTCCACTTAATAGCTAAGCTATTTCTTATGAGAACAAAGTTATATATATCAGTTTGATATACGTTATATACGAAAATATATTACATTCTCCCCTCACAAATGGTTCAGGGTCAGGAATCAAATAATTCCATCTTATTATTATTGATGTGCGGTGTATATTGATTAACACCATAACGCACAAAGATGGATTCTCAAAGTTGAGGAAACAAGTTAGTTTTTCTAACACGAGGGGGAGACATGATAAACAGTTGAGAAAATATTACGTGGAATGAATTATCATTTGTATATCTAGATCCTCGAATACGATAACATGAACTTGAAGTTCAGAAGAAGATAATTCATTTGCAACATATTGCAAAGCATGCCATACGCATTTGCTGACCCAAAGAAAGTAACTATATTCTCATTGCAAATGCTCATATTTAGTCCTTGAAGGACAAGGTCTATGGTACACTTAAAGCGCATAGGTAAATCGGTTTCAAATAAACTTCTTAATAAAGAAGATGAGCAAAAGAGGCAAGTGATCTAGAAGATCACATGACATAACATTTCATAAAATCTCAAGAGAGATTCAAGCACCTGAAAATTTGAATGAAGAGATCTCTATGTTATGCCTTTATGAAAAAATATTGTAACCGATATAAAATGTTTGTCGACAACATCTATCATAGCGCTAAGTATAGATGAGGATCTTGAGTCTATCGAATAAAGACACAAAAATATTGGCCAAATGGAAGAGACACAATTCAAGTAGAATTGGTTTCATACGAATGCTTATAGTTTTGGACCTGTAGTTCAAACACTTGAAAGTATAAAGTCAATGGTATGTGCAATCAGTTTTCGATATCTTATTTGTCTAGCATGACATGAAAACTTGATATGCATCTAAAGTCTATTATATGGCTTATATGACTTAACTTATATGACAATCCATGAAGGATTTAAGTTGCTTGAAGCATCTACAATTCTTGATCTTGAGGTACCACTTCCTCAGTGCAATTTGTGCACAAATGTATCTTGCTATAACTATAAGCATGATAATGTGAAATCGAGGATTTTCAATGTGCAATATATTCATTGGAGTTAATATGGCTGATTTATTCACCAAAACTCTGTCGATGTCAACCTTCAAGAAGCTAGTGCACAGGATTGGAATGCAAAGACTCAAGGATGTTAATTGATGCTCTCATCAGGAGGAGTTAACACGCGTTGCACTCTTTTTCCCTTACAAGGTTTTGTCCCACTAGGTTTTTCTTGCAAGGTTTTTAACGAGGCAACCAAAAGGCGTATTATTAGATATGTGTACTCTTTTTCCTTCTCTAGAATTTTTTCCCACTGGGTTTTATTTAGTTAAGGTTTTAACGAGGCACATTATCTGTTGAATAAACATTCAAGGGGTAGTATTATAAATAGAATTCTATTTAAGGTGAATGTCTATATTTAGAGAGATTCTAGGGTTTATTACTTGGTGGCTAAGTCACACTCTCCCTATAAATAGAGGGTTCTATTCCATTGTAATTCATCTTATATCAATAAGAATTCTCTCTCCCCCTACTTTTCTCTGTAATACTTTTCTTCTTTCTTTTATTGTTTCATAACAAATCCAATGATTTCAACCTCTCACTCTTGGTGAAAAAATTATTCAGCCACACCAAGATTTACTTCAAGTTAAGACTAATTAAAAAATGACTAAGAAATACCTGTGGATATGTTGGTTCTGTAGATAACTTCCTATTGGTTGCAAACTAGTATCATTCTACCTTACAGTGAACTCAAGAAACTTGTTCAGTCTGGAAATAAAACGATATTATTGTACTTAGTGTGCTTGATTCGTTTAGAATGTAATATTTAAAGTGAATTGTCGATAATCTGCATCCGTTGAACTCGCTAACAACAAGCTAATCTCTTTGTTTGCTTTCATCTCTATGGGAAAATTAAATAAAATATTCTTGGAAAATCAATTACCTAATATTTTCGTGTTATTGTTCTCATGTCTCTTAATTGATCTTCACTATATATTTTTATTGTAACATGAACGTTTAGACAACTGGTTAATGTTGCAGAAACCAGCAAAAACAAATAAAATATACCCCACAAGGGGAAAAAAAGTCGAAAAAAAAAGAAAAAAATTATGCAAGGTTATATTAATAATGTAGTAAGTGTCTTTTTCAAGTATTCATCAAATTCTTATGATGGTAGAAAAATCATAAAATTTAATAAAAATGTATTATCTTCTTTAATAATTACTTCGAAAAAAATAGTAAAATAGCTTTTTACAAGTTTTATTTTGTGTAATTACACAAGAACGAAAATTTTCTGGGGAGTAGAGATTGATCAAATAGGCAAGAATGAAGGTTTCTCTGGCTTGGGAGCACAATACTCGAAGGCAAGCCACCATAAGCCATATTGATGGGCTTACCTGGACCAAGTAGATTTGGTAGTGATGGCAAAATTCTAAGATAGCGGGATCAATTTTCTGGCTCATTCTTAAAGTAAAATGGTATATGTAAATGTGCATGAACCCTGATTTGCTAAAGGTGACCCTTTCCACTTTATTGGGGGCCGAGATTTCAATACTTTTCCAGTTATAATCTTCTTTCACAACAGAAATACTAGTAGAGCGAATGGAAGAATGCTATCTGCTAACGAGCCAATTTCTATTGTTTTGGGGGTTGATAGGTTCTTTTTGTACTTGAGATCAGTTTCAAATTTTAATTGAGATGGGATGATTGTGTTGGTGGTAGGAGGACCGACATCGACTTCTTTGATTTTGTTCTTCTTACAAAGGCCACCACACTGATGTGAAGGCCAGTGTTTCTGGAGAAAGAAGTAGTGGAAGACAATCTCTTGGTAAATGAAGATGATGTGAAATTAAGACATCTTTAAAATATTCCTTTTAAATTAAAATGATTATCCTTCTCATTAAGCAACTTGTTGATCACCTTATATGTTACACCCCATATTTTCGTACGTAAGAGTACGTCATAAGTCAATTAATGTAAGTTCAGAAAGGGAATCATCTTTGAAAAATTTACAAAGTTAGTTCATCATGTTTACGTGGAGGTTACAAATATCTAAGATCATTAATACCAAGTAGCAAGAGGGTTTGAAGGCTTAGAAGCTAAACAAATTGAAGAAAATAAGTTTCGTCGAAAGTCGACAAGTTGTAATGTTTTACCCTGTACTTTTTGGGTGATACTAGGGTTATTAACATTATAAGGAGATTATATGATGAGTTATTTTAGTCGTATGATAGTTGGTGTTATGTTTTGAATTCAAGCGAGTTGTGGAACAAAAGTTGGAAAAGGTCATCACAAGTTCCATTCATAAATATGCTGAAAATTAGGTCAAATGTAACTGAGCTTTTCTCCCAATATACTTCGAATTAGGGGATTATCTACCTACAAAATTGAAGATATACGAGTCTTTTTTCTAACACATTAACCCTTTTGTTGATACGATATTGGAGTAGATAAATATTTGTATTTTTGCGAGACAACGCAGACTGGTAGGTGACAAGTAGGTGCATCACCTACTTGCCAAAAGGAGAGGTCTCAATTAAACCTCCTAAAGTCGACCAAGAGTGGACATTTAAAGGCTTATAAACTCATTTATTTCAGACCATAAAACCAGAGTTAACCCCTGCAACTCCTCCCCAAAAATCCCACACAAACCCTAGGTTATTTCGGATGTTACGATGTGATTCTAGTGCCAAAAACCCGGACAGCTTGCTAGTTTCTCTTTCTCCTTCATGTAGCTGCGTTGGGGGACTGATTTTTTGATGGAGAAGGACTAGGTTTCATGGTTCAACTCATTCCAAGTTAAATTTATGCTTCTTCTTCCATTATCTATGCTTGTATGAGTTGTAACTCGACCGTAAAACTAGACCTAGCGAGTTTCGAATTAGTGGTATGTTATTTGTTATTGCATCATTATTGGCTGGTTGTGAACTTATTTTTAAGTTGAATTGATGGATGATTTATAGGATAAGAGGCTTAATTATGTATTGTTGTTGTGTTTCTCAATTTGAAAGAAAAGACAAGTCGAAACATGTTTTAGTAAACCGAAAAGTCAGTTTTGAGTTGTTGAACTTGTGGGACTGTTTTGTAGGCTGTTTTGTGTTGTTGTTGGGTTGTCTATTTTGTTAATGTTTTTATGGAGTTTGGGAGGAGAAAGAGTGTGGAGAAACACCACATAATGGCAGGGTGGTTGGCTGGTCGTTCGTCGTTACATTTTTTTTAGGTTGTTGGACACTACTTTGGTTGTCGTTTTATGTATGAACTGATTAGGGTATGTGGGCTGTTTTGTGGTATATTGTGATGGAGATAAGGTTGGAACATGATGCATACATGTTGTTATTTTTGTGTTCTTGTTGTTGGTATATGGTATTGAGGATGACCTTGTTATAAGGGAGATGCTGCCAAAATCCACGTAAACAAGCTACTAGTTTAAGTTGCGGACTTAGCCTTTACTCAACACTGATTTTGAATCTCCTTAAAGTATGATAGATTGAGTTTGACTTGTTTGAAGAGATGTTTGGAAGGGATTAAGGACTCAACGAAGTTAAGGTATGTTAAGGCACTTTCTTCTTTCTTTTGGAATGATTTAAAATGAAATGAACATAAACGATATGCTATTTCATAATGAGATACTCCTATCAACTAAGGTTGTCCATGTTGTTCTTTCCGTACAAAGTTATTCTAAGAAAGTA
Organism: Nicotiana attenuata; assembly: GCF_001879085.1. Taxonomy (NCBI): domain Eukaryota; kingdom Viridiplantae; phylum Streptophyta; class Magnoliopsida; order Solanales; family Solanaceae; genus Nicotiana; species Nicotiana attenuata. Next base: position 91,653 of record NW_017671624.1, on the reverse strand, counting down.
TGTATGATCCTTGAGTCCTAGTGAAGTTCATATTGATGGTATGATGTCCATAATGCTAATCGAAGCTCACTACTACAAAAAAGACCTTTAGCGGCAATACAGAACGGCTTTAGCGGCAATAACAATAGCCGCTAAATCTTTTACCAGCCATTACGGTTTTGCCACTGATGTTGGGGTCGGCAAAGCCTTTAGCGGCTTTTCTCGCAAAAGCTGGTAAAGGGTATGGTTTATTGTCGCTAAAAATTATTACCTTTAATGGCAATTGTTTGCGGCAATTATAATGGCTACTAAATCCGATCCAAAACGTCTAACTATACCTCTTTAGCATCTATTTTTATAGCCGCTAAAGGTTCGCATCTCTAACGGCAATTGTTTGTGGCAATTATATTGGCTACTAAATCCAATCCAAACCGCTAATTATACTTCTTTACCATCCATTTTTATAGCCGCTAAATTCAAAATGATTGTCGCTAAAAGTTCGCATCTTTAACGGTAATTATTCTATTGCAATTAAAAAGGCAATACTATCCCTTCTTAAAACATCTTAGTTTGCCCTTTAGAGTCCATTTTAATAGCTAATAGTTTAACCAAATTGCTGCTAATAATCAATAGCTTTAAAAGTCATAAGCGATAATAGCAATAATTTGGCCACAATTAATAATATATAGTTACTACATTTGTATAGAATATGACCCAAATAATAAAATATATTAATATTAATTAAAAAAACATAATATATCTCATAAAATCTTAACAAACAAAAGAAAGTAGTAATAAAAAATATTAATATCACAGTAACTTAAAACATAAAAATATATTGTTTGGACTAAATAGCAATGTCATTATTGTAATAATCCAGAATGATGATCTTCAAATGATTTCCGCAACTTTTCATCATTTTGAAATCTTCCAACCGCTAAATTATCGAACATCAGACTGTATGACCTGAAATTATAAATGAATTTTATAGCTAACAGTTATGACCTGAACATCAGACTGTATGACCTGAACATCAGACTGTTATAGCTAACAGTGTAGATTTTATAGCTACCAGTGCATTTTCTTTTGCAGGAACAAATGAATTTCATTCTTTCTCACAGATTCCTAGTGCTGGAAAGAGCTACTAAACCTCGACAAGTCAAAATCCTAATCTAAGATTTAGAATTGCTAAAAGAAGACCACAGATTGAGAACTCAGGATGACGAAAAGCAGTTGCAGTTTTAAGTTGCTCCAAGTAACTTGTAACTAGATTAGGATGCTTGCACACATCGCACGATTTTTCACATAAAGAAGCAGGTACCTACTTTTAAAGACAATACAAACATGATGTACATAAGCCAGTAAAAACATCTTCTTGCAGTTACCATTTGAAAAGGACTGTTAATAATCACGATGAATATACCATTAAGGCACTTACACGACATGTGGAGCACCACATGAAAGGAAGATCTTAACTCGAAAGCTAAACGTTCACTGCCAGATATCTCATCACTCCATTGAGATACGCAGATTCAGAAGGAGAAGAGCATAAGAACATTTGGGAAAATTTGGAAATCATATGAGCAAACCAATTGTGTAGTGTCCGAGCACTCTTAAACCATTCAGCTAAGTCATGCAACTGAAGCAACTATACAAGAACCAAATCATGGTGCTCTTTGCAACAGAAATGCAGAATGATGTACGTAAAAGTGTTCAGCAAAGTTTTCGGCAAATCGTAGAAGATACGAAGAGATAATCTGCATAGTAGATAGAAGCAATGAGCTTTCAACGAGGAAGAAGTAGTTGAGCATCCTAATCTGTTGGAGATTGGCAAACAGATAATCAAGAAATGTGGAGCATCCTACTAGGATCATCTGGTTCCTAGTAGTACTCATATTGACTTTAAGTTACACAGCAAGTCTTACATCAATGTTAACAGTTGAAAACCTTCAGCCAACTGTTATAGATATAAAAGAACTTCAGAAGAACAAGGAGTATGTGGGATACCAACAGGGTTCTTTTGTTAAAGAACTTCTAATAAAGAATAACTTTGATGAGGACAGGCTAAAACAATATAACTCCTCAGCGAAATGTATTGATTTACTCTCTAAAGGAAGTGCAAAGGGTGGTATTGCTGCTGCATTTGATGAGATTCCTTATGTGAAACCTTTGCAAGCAATTAATTGCTCGAAATATGCCACTGTTGGACCTATGTATAAGAGCGATGGCTTTGGATTTGTAAGTAACTCTTTTTTGTCTTGACAGTCATTTTCTTTTGATCGATTTTCAAAGAGAAGAAAGTGATTGGTTGTTTGTGCAAGAGAGTGAGCTTTGGGGTCTTAAGGAATGTGACAATGGCATACTCCCAGCTCTAAGGTTGAGCTACTTACATTTGCCACTATACCTCAAGCAATTTTTTGCATTCTGTTCAATTGTATCCTAAAAATCGTAGGTGGTATTAGTACTTGGTACTCATTCCATTGGAGGGGAAGCAAGAATAGGCGCAAGCATGGAAGCATGGATGACAAAAAAGAGACTAGGGACTAGATTTTCTACTGATACCTTTAGCTTCAGAAGGTCTGTTCTCATTGTAAACCACCCTAGTACTCTCTTTATTAAGATAAAAACCAGTAAACTAAGGAGCCATACAACAACTGGAAGGATAAGACAGGATACTATCCAGTTTTCCTCAATAACGCACAAGTTCAGCCACATAATTTTGTGAGGAAAGAGGGGCATTATGGAATCATTATGGAGTAATATCCTAATGTGTTTCATAATGGTATACTAAATGATACAATTCAAGATGGGATTGCAAAGGTACAGGTGGGGAGGCAACGAGCACTAATGAGAAACGCTTGCCAAATTGTAAATTCTTGGAGGATCCAATACGGGTGCGACAACACTTTTGGAGAGTCCGGACATGTCACACCTCCTTTTTCATACACCCGCAAGGGCGTAAAGGAGTTTTTCCACTTAAAGGACAATCGGAATAGGACTTATTATTAAGATTCAGAGTCGCCACTTGGTAGATTAATGGTGTCCCAAGTCACCGGTTGAATCCCGAACCGAGGAAATTATGAATCTGTTAACAGTCCGCGAACCAGAAATTCGAGCAAGGAATTCTATTAACCCGGGAGAAGGTGTTAGGCATTCCCGGGCTCCGTGGTTCTAGCACGGTCGCTCAACTGTTATATTTGGATTTATCTGATTTCAAAACATGTTTTAGCTTATGTGCTTTTAACTTTGAACCGCTTCTATTTATTATTATTTTTAGAGAATTGCAATGTCGTGAAAATATGTCTCGAACCGCGTCACATAAATGCACCCACGATTTTAGACACATTTCGACTTTGTTGAGATTTGGATTTGGGTCACATAAATGTGCACCCGTATTTAAGAAGGTAAGATTATTAAAAACGTGCCTAAAGTGACTAGCGCGTTATTATCTTTGGGGAAGGCCGTGAAATTCGCTAAACGGCCCATCCCGAAGTCTAAGTATTTAATATAGCCATTTAAAGAGGGCCCCGCAATCATGTGTTTTGTTTAGCGAGGCTCATCTCTTTTTATTAATTAAAAGGCAAGCCTAAAGCAATCTATAATTTTCTATGTTAATGTCTCTAATAACAAAAGGGAAAGTCCTAATTAATTCGTTATTGGACTGCAATAAACCAAATGCTGATTTTGTATCAAAGCCACCCATTGGGCTTCCAAGATGAGCCCAACGAAGGACACTTGCACCCATGCTATACTAATATGTTGCTAGTCAAGGCCTTGGCCCAAATGTCCTGGGAATAGGCTATAGAGCCTGGATTTAAATCAAAAACAGAATTCTGATTCAATTAAACCAAAACTATTGAAATTACTCTACACTTTCTAAATGAAACAACTGATTCACGGGCTATACATACTGATTTTAAAGGCATATCAGCATCCAGAATTGAACGTGCATTACATTAAACTACTGATTTCATGCTTGCATTACTATTGATTTCAAAGTTGAACTAAAACTAATTATGCTATGCTATTGTTCTGAAACAACTTAACAAATACAGAGTTTAAAAGTCCGAAACAGTTCAAATTAATAGTCCAAATGTATCTATTATTCATACGACTCAAAACTACTAACTAACATCAATCACATTTATTCAACTAATCATCTATTGAATTGTAAACGACAAACAACTTTCAAATGAGCCTAGATTTGGCAATATTTCTATTTTCAACTTCACTTCACAGCTACATCAAGGTGATTTCATAAACGTGTACCTGGGATTTGAATTGAAATAGGAAAAGGAGAGGTTAGCAGCAGTAACAACTTCAGCAGCAACTCAGAAACCAATTTAAAACCCCAGCAACAGTCAATGAACGAGTAATAACAGTCCAGCACAGATTCAGCAGTTCATAAATGAGTTGAAAAACCAAGCAAACTCAACAAATCAACCCACAACAACACCAGATGGCCAGAAATAACCCAGGGAATCAATATACCCAATGAATAACCCTCAGTTGACTCTAATTAACTAATCAACAGTGCTCAAATGACTCCAAATACTTTCAAACTTCAAACATTGAACAGAAACAGAGAATTCGAACTATTTTTGGGTTTGATATGAACTAGAAGACTGAATTAAAGCTGGAGTTTGGAAAATAACCTAAGGAAGGCAATGAAACAGTGTTGTTTTTTGGATTTTTTATTGTATTTTCTGTTTGTTTTTGGTTTTTTGAATGCTGAATTTCAAAACTAGATCTGAAAACTAGGGAGAGGTTTTTGGGGGAAATTTTTGAGCTCCCCCCAAAACATGTGACTTAAGGCATTGGCATGCCTTTTTATAGGCAAAACAAGGGCAGCCTTCAGATTTTGTGTTTGCCCTCTAGTCCCTAGGTTATTTTCAAAATAGTCCTTTACTTACTGACTTGTTTCTCAAGTAAGTACACCTATTTTTCTGAATTTCAAACTTAAAACTCATTCTAGAAGATCCTAGTGAATTCCAGTTTTATCTATCATGTTCTTATGCAATTCTAACTATCTAAACTACCCCTGAACTTCCTGAAATTACCAACTTCACTTAACTGACCCAACCCCCTTTAACCATAGTCAATTAAACCTACAAGCCTAGGAGCTGATTAACTAAATCCAATAACTAGACTAATTGAAATTAACTGCAGCGGACTAACTGAAACAGTTATATTAAACCAAAAATTAACTTAGATGAACACAATTATACTTAACAAGTTTAACCAAAAATCATGAAATTCAACACGTGTAAACAGAGAACAAATACAAAGTTAAAATCATAACACGCTATCAGTAGAAACAAATAACAATTTAACATCTCAAAACTGAGGGAAACAGGTAAATAAAAATCAAGCACAGCTAACACAGAACCAAAGGAAGCAAATTAGATGAAATAGAAAAGGATTGGGATTCAACTGGTTTGACCCTAATATGAAGTGATAAATGAAACAATTAAGAAGACTCACCAGTCATATTTGGATTTTATGATTCGAACAATTCCGATGAAATTTGAGCGTTATTGACAGTGGATTCATCATGAGGAGAGAGAGAGGAGGCCATGTGGCATCGATTTGATGGAGTTTGGAAGAACTAGGGTTTTGCCGGAAAACTTCAGGTTAAGATTCGAAGGGGTGGGGACTGATTCGAGGGAAAATGAGTGCGTATTTGGAAAGAGGGGGACGAGGGGAGTTAGGGGTATAAATTTGGGGTCATTTGGAGGGGTGTCGCCGGCGTGCACGGCGGTGGCGGTGTTAGGGTTTGGAAGATTTAGGGTGTTTGGTTGGGATTTGGAGGAAAACGAGGGTGGATTTGGGGAGAGGGGAGCGAGGGGAAGACAAGGTGAAAATTTGGGACGATTTGGACAACTGCCGCCGGCGGTGGCGATTTCCGGCCGGCGAAGTTAGGGTGGAGGAGGGTGGTGGTAACGCCGGCGTTACAGGGGAGGTACGAGGAGGATGGAAAATGTTTTAGGGTTTGGGGCATTTTTTAGACACTTTTATGTGGATTCCCAATCAATTGTGGACCGTTGGATCGGAATGAATAGACGACCTGGATTGATTGTTATCTACACGGGGTCGTTTTTGGCAAATGGGGGAACTGGACCGGGTAATGGATGGGTATGGGCTGGCCTGGGGTATGTTTGGGCTGGGCAAAATTGTTTAAAATGGCCCAAATCAAGTCTTCATGGAGACAGCCCTTTTCCTTGAATTTGTTTTTCTTTATTTCCCTCTTTTATTGTAATTTCCTCTTCTTTTTTATTTTATTTTGTATTTTTTGTATTTTCTGATTTATTAAGATGCAAAAATAAAAATAAAAACCTAGCATATTTCCCAAAATTAAGTTAATTAATTCCTAAAAATTGATTAAATCCTATTTAAAAGTAAACTCATGACAAATTCACCAATTAACAATTAAAAAGGCAAGATGGACTATTTTTGTTATTTTCTTTGTTTTAAACGCAATTTAATCCTAATTAATCCTAAAATGTAAAATTAAACCCTAAATGCACATGCCAAATGTATTTTTTATATTTTTCATATGAATTAAAATGCACAAATAGATGCAAACAATTAACACAAATAACACAAAAATGCACAAAATTGCAAAATAATGAAAGAAATTTTTTTTTGTTTGAATTTTGGTAGTCATTCACTTAGGGCAAAAATCACATGCTCACAGGACAGTTGAGTGTTAAGTCTGAAGGCTTAGGTGCAACTAATATAATGTTAATATGTAGTAATAAGTTTGGCAAATATACAAAATTGGGTGATTCATGTTCACCCAAGCAGAGCAGCAACACCTGATGCAACAGCAAAAGAAAGAAAGATAGCCATTGAAATTGCTGCCCTGTCATTGACATAAGAAAGGAATAGGCAATAGGAAGTAACATGACAATATCAAGAAAAAGGAGCAAGAAAGTGATAGTTGGGACCCAAATTGCTCACCAAATATGAACTTGGCACATTTTCAGGTCCTACAGAAGAAACAAGTCATCTGCTCTTCAACACATACAGCTAAGACATGAATGAGACATGGCGACTGATTTCAATAGCATAGCCACTGGTTTTAGAAAATGATGGAAATAAGAACAAAGGGTCTTTAATTAGCTGTTGCTATCTATGCTTTATCAAATGCTACATATTAGTAACCTATGTTATCCGGACTCTCCAAAAGTGTTGTTAGGGAATTGACTCCTCCACTGTTCTATGTACAAAATGCATGTGACATGAATTATAAGCCCAAATACAACAACAAATTAATAAAAATCGAAGGAGGAAAACTCAAACAGTAGCGACGAAGGACAAAGATGAGTAGTACCATGAGAAGGTTGAGCATTTTCAGTAACACTGGGCATTCTTGATGTTTGTGGTACTCGTTCATGTCCACTATTGGCGTCGGGGATCTAATAAATATTAACATGTTAAATAACAATACTTTTATATGATTAGAATTTCAATTAAAATATCTAAAGTTTATTAAATGGAGTTACCTGTTCACCCAAGGTGCCATTGCTGCTTCGAGGCATAGATGCATTAGGAGCATATTTTTGCGCATTAATTGTCTCATTTGGAGTAATTCTGATTGCATATTCTCCTGATTTTGTTTCATAATATTCATTTCATCATTTTTTTCTCCTTTAACTCGATTATCTATTGTTCTAACCTTTGTATAACCTCATTAGAAGAATCATCTGCAGCAATATTTCCTAAGGAAGACCTACTACCCCATAGAACAGAAGGAGTTGGACCAAGCCCTAAACCACGAACATACCCACTTTTTTCATTTCCCGACACCTGGGAATACACATCGCCTTCCCAAGCAACACTACGAGAGGTTGCTCAGTAAAATCTCTCACTATTGCTCATCTTTTNCTTGTTTTCCAGGTGGGCGCCTGATTGCTCAACTTGAAAAATATTCCCTTGTTCTCCAGGTGGGCTCCTGACTGCAACGAAACAGACAAACAAAAAAAATATTCTGCCCCAGTTTGGTAACTGGGTACAACATGTTATCAAATATTAAAAATTAAAAGCTCAAAATTTGAATTGCACTTCCCTTGTTCTCTAGGTGGGCGCCTGATTGCTGAATCTGAAATGTATTCCCTTGTTTTCCAGGTGGGCGCTTGATTGCTGAACTTGAAATGTATTCCCTTGTTTTCCAGGTGGGCGCCTGACTGCTGAAATTTGAAATGTATTCCCTTGTTTTCCAGGTGGGCGCCTGACTACTGAAATTTGAGATGTATTCCCTTGTTTTCCAGGTGGGCGCCTGATTGCTGAACTTGAAATGTATTCCCTTGTTTTCCAGGTGGGCGCCTGATTGCTCAACTTGAAAAATATTCCCTTGTTTTCCAGGTGGGCGCCTGACTGCTGAAATTTGAGATGTATTCCCTTGTTTTCCAGGTGGGCGCCTGATTGCTGAACCTGAAATGTATTCCTTTGTTTTCCAGGTGGGCGCCTGATTGCTGAACTTGAAATGTATTCCCTTGTTTTCCAGGTGGGCGCCTGATTTCAACAAAATAGACAGACAAAGAACATTTTCTGCCCCAGTTTGGTGGCTGGGCACATGGGTGAGTGTTAAACTGAATTATTCTACCAACTATTATAAGAATTTGAAAGCTATGTCCTATTATCCAGGGAGGTCCTGACAACTCCTAACAATTACGAACCTAAGTTATACCTTCTAAAAGCATTACTCCCACTACATTTGTTATCTAAAAGGTCTTAAACTACTTCCCATTATCCAGGAGGGTCCTGACGACTTCTAGTTAAAAGGCGGTTTTAACCTAAGCTATATCTATTGCAAGTACGACTTCCACCACATCTTGTTATCTAAACAAACTTTAAAACACCATCCCATTATCCAGGAGGGTCCTGAAAACTCCTAATTGAATACTATCTTAAACATGCAAACTTTGAAACCGACTTATGTTCCTTTGGGGTACATTTATGCTAACTTATGCTACTCATAATTGTTTTGAAATTTAAACTAAGTCCCATTTTCCAGGAGGGCCCTGAGAACTTAGCGTCAAACCTGTTTTGGTGCTTGCTCTTTCCCCTATAGAGAGTTCCCTCGAAACAAACGAAATTTTCTGCCCCTGTTTCAATCAAAGAAAATTTTGTCAGTTTAAAATATGGTGGTTGGTTTGTGGTCTTGACTTTGAAGGCGATTGCTCCTTCACTTCCCATGATAACTGATTTCCACTTGAAGACCTTGCCTGTTTATTGACTAACCACTTTCTCTGTCATCCGTATCACTGAAAATACCTTTTCTCCGTCCAGAACTAATATCCTCTATTTGTTGCACTGCTCATGAACTGACATCTACTCACCCTTTATGTCTCACATGAATCCCAAAGCACGTCCATTGCCTCCACTCCGTGTGTATGCTGTTCTTTCTTGACATAAACCACTGGCCTTGACCTCGAGGTCTGTTGCTCCTTCGCTTGTCATGATAACTGATTTGCATTTGAAGACCCTGCTTGTTCCTGGACTAACCACTTCCTTTGTAAACCTCAACCCAGAAAAATACTTCTTCTCGTTCAGACCCCATGCCCTCTATCTGTTGCACCGCTCATACCGACATTTACCAAACCTTTATGTTTCACATGGACCCCCAAGCATATTGATTGTTACCAACTTCAGTGTGCAAGTTGCTCCTTCCTGATTTAAATCCCCGGCCTTGGCTTTGAGGTCTATAACCTTTGAGTTCTGCTTGGAATATCTTGCTTGTCACTGGCCCACCACCCTTTTGTCAATCCTACCACAGAAAATATCTTTGATCCGTTCACCAAGCCCCTTCCATCTTGTTGCATTGTTCATGCATTGATACGTACCAAACCCTTGTATTTCACACGAATCCCAAAGCATGTCAATTGCCACCCCCTCAAGATGTATGTTGTTCTTACTTGAATTAAACCCCTGGTCCGGTCCTTGAAGTCTACAGCTCCCCCACTTGCCATGATAGTTTTGACTCCTGCTTGGAAGGTCTTGCTCGTCACTGCTTGGAAGGTCTTGCTCGCTTTGCGTTGACATGTACCAAGCCTTTTGTATTTCACAAGGGTTCCAAAGCATGTTGATTGTTGCCAACTCAGTGTGCCTACTGTTCTTTCTTGACTTGACGCCTTGATGTGTTCATCAGATCTTGTTTTGGTTAATTGGAAAGCTTGTGGCAAATTTTGAAGTCATTTCTCACTTGTGTTGACCCAATAGACACAAGAAGAGGAAATAAACAAGACAAATGGAACAGAGTAGAGGCCGATGGAAAGAGATAATGCCTAACAAGAAAACTACAAAGTAGAAACCTATCGGATATGGATACTGACTCTAATGACCCTGACATGCACCTGCGGCTTATTCTGTTAAGCAAATCTGATGTTCAGCCCCTATTATACCCCCAAACTGTGAAACTGGGCTTTGCTGCTCTGTCGTCTTTCACTGTCTTCATCTGGCGATTTCCCATCTGATTCTCAATCCTCATTCGACTTGTGGTGCCCGTAGGTTTTCACCATCAAGCCTCTCTCATTTGGTCTTTTCTCTCAACTTACCATCGCCTTATGGTGCCCGTGAAGGTTTTCACCAATAAGACTCTCTCATTTTTGATTTCTCTCAGCTTTCATCGCCTTACGGTGCCTGTGAGGGCTTTTATTATCAAGGCTCTCTCATTCTTCATTTCTTTCAGCTTTGGACCGGAGTGTTGCCCCCTGATATGATTCCCCTCTACCTGCTCGCCTTGGCATCTCTCGATGACTGATCGGAAGGTCTTTCTTTGGACCGTAATGTGGGTTTTTGGATGGGGTTAGAGAGAAGGGGTATCAATGGCTCAAAACAATTCGACATGGGTTTAAAATTACAACTTTCGGAATCAGATCTCTTACAAAAACCACAACTTCTGCCCCAGTTTCTTACTTGGGGACTTTTGGATTTTGTTTTGGTGTGACTGAACCTCGGAGAGGCTGCCTACGTACCCTTTCGGGATCAAGTCAAACGTAGTTCAGGCCATAGAAATTATTTTGTTGTTGCGGTCTTTCTTTCTTCCACTTTTCCTTTTCTTTCTTTTCATTTCTTTTCTTTTCCTTCTCTTTTCTTTTCTTTTCTCTTCTTTTTCTGTTTTTCTTTTCTTTTCTTTTTCTTTTCTCTTCTTTTCTTTTCTTTTCTTTTTCTTTTCTTTTTTTTTCTTTTCTTTCCCTTTTCTTTTCTCCTCTTTTCTTTTTCACTGTTTTTCTCTTGTTTCTCCACCTACTTTCCCTGCTCGGGTTTACGAGTTTTATTATTGATTCTGAAAGAGGGGTATGCAAGAAAATAACTGAGGCCCAAAGGGGTAACGAAGGATAAAGTGTTTGGATAGCAAAACAAAACGCCTTCGTCATTCCAATCTTCAAAACATGCCAAGTACAAACAACACAGTTACACAAACATTCGTAACATCTTTTGATTGCCAGCCTGATAACCATATCCACATATTCGCCTTTTTATTTGTTGAATACAAAGCACCATTGTACAACACTCTCACGAACGGCCCCTATCACTTTTGGCAAGCTTGCCTTTAGGGTTTCTTTATGTTTTATCCGCTCCATTTTCGCACGATTCGGGCTTCAAGTATTCTCAAAATGTCCAAAGCTATTCTTATTTCCCTCAAGGGTCCATATATCTTCAATATTGTTTCAATGCTTTAGGCTGAGACCGACTTTTAAACCCAGGCTGAGAACTATGCGTGCATGTCAGGTCACTAGAACCAGCATGAAAAGAATTGTAAAGAAAACAAGAAGAAGAAGAAAAGAACTAAACAAGAATTACTAGAAATTGCTGACAACAAAGAATTGCATTAGACAGACGGTGAAAGGGTTTAAACAACAAAACGAATTACATAAACTGGGGTACAATCCTAAAACAAACCTAGATAACACTAAATGAGATACTACGACTAAAGGAACTAGACAAAATAAAAGGATAGAAGGGTTTGAGTTACAAGACAATGTCCGGATTATAACCCTAAAATAACCCGGACAACAGAAATGACATCAACCTAAGCCACCAAGCTCTTCTCCAATTGACCAAGCGATAAGCGTCTTCCCAATCACAAGGCACGGCACCCTAGCCACTGAGTTTCACATCAATATTGCCAAGACCATTATCAACTTTGATCAACAAGTTCCCAAGAGGTTTTACCTGCTCCCTGTTACCTTGGATCTTCCCCACAAACTGTGCATCATCATGTGCAGGTAAAGGATTCCGTGCCATGTTCTGGGTGGCACCGTCCTGGACCACAATTATCCCCTCCTGCATCATTCATTCTATCTCTCTTTTCAAAACCCGACAGCTTTCGACATCGTGCCCCTGGGCATTTGAATGGTATTCACACCTCTTAGAAGGGTCATAGCTTCTTGCACGCTTGTCCACATGATTCGGAGGGATAGGTGCGATCAGGTTATAATGCTTTAGTTTCTCAAACAAGTTTGCATATGATTCTCCCAAGGGGGTGAAAGTTTTCTTCTTCAGTAACCCTCATCCCTACATGCTATATTGGGTCGGAAACCGGATCTAGGGGGTTTCTGGCAGGCTCGTGGGGGTAAATAAGCATTTTGTGGAGCCGGGTACCGGGAAGGTGGTGTATGACTCTGGGAATTCTGTGGAGAGACGTAGAATTGGGAAGGGTCACCTGGTGTACAAGGATATCCACGGGGACGGTGTCGGGGCTGGGTGTGTTGATCGGGAAAACTCATCGGATCATCTTTTCTGCTTCCCCCTGCCCCACCCAAGCTTGCTGGGATATTCGGAATGTCTTTCGACCAACTAATGATCTTGCCTGACTTGATTCCCTCTTCCACCAACTCCCCCATTCTTAACACCTCATCGAAACGTCTACCCACGGCCGGGATCAAATGATTGAAGTAGGTGGGACCCTGGGTCCGTAGGAAAAGATCAACCAGTTCTTCTTCACCAATTGGGATATTGACTCGAGCGTCTTGCTCCCTCCATCTGAGTCCAAACTCCCTAAAGCTTTCCTCCGGCTTTTTTTCCATCTTAGATAGGGAGGAGCGATCTGGGGTAACGCTTGATTTGCACTGAAAGTATCGGACAAAGTCTTGAGCCATGTCACCTAATGTAGGCCACTCATCAACATTCTGACGATTATGCCAGTCCAAAGCTGCCCCAGTTAGGCTCTCACTGAAATATGCCATCATCATGTCATCTTTTTCGCCGATACTTCTCATTTTGTTGCAATAAACCTTCAGGTGGGCTACCGAATCCCAGACCCATCGTACAATCTGAATTTTGGTACTGTAAACCCCATGGGTGGGCGAATGTCGGGAGACACAGACGGTTCTTTGTAGTCCACGCTATCCTGACCCCTTATTCCTTGCTTGTCCCTTAAGGACTGTTCTATGCTTTTCAGCTTCTTGGGTACCCCCTCTAGCTCTTCTTTTCCTGTGCGTTTTCCATTTCCAACATGAGGCTCATCCCGTGGGCCTTGGTTGGGCAAGTTGGGAACCTTGTGAGCATCCTCGGGGGGTAATATTGGGCGTTATGAGCTTTGGGCGAGTGTTCATATTCGAGAACAGTGGATGTGACCGGAGGGCACTTTTGGGAAAAAATAGTTGGACGACGAGTGATGGAGCTACTAGGGTGGCTGGAAAAGCTGTGATAAGCGGGTAAATATGGAGAGGGCGGAGGATCGCCTGGCGTTGTGTCTGGAGTTTGGGTAAGGACAACGTCTAGGAAGCTGGGTGGTGGCGGGGGTGGTGCTTTCCCAGTCATCCAGGCCCGGTACATGTCTACCACATGTTGTCTCAATATCTTTACCTCTTCTACCAACCCGTTATCCTGTTCGACCGACTGCTTTCTGGCACCAGTATCAGCCCACTCAGTTCTGTCGTTATCTGCCATTGCCTTTTGCCTTTGTGTTGTAGAGAAGAGTTACCACTTTGAAAAAAATCACAAACCAACCACCTTTCTGCTATGACAAACATGAAGCCACCACGTTAGCGTTAGGGCATTTAACATATTGGTAACCGCACATTTGGGGAATGAATGCACCTAAGCAGTTAACAGTTTCTACTATGCTTTTGCTCGCCTGCTTGCGTCATCCCGGCCTTTTCCTTATGTCCAATTGCAAACTTTTTTTTTTCATTTCTTCTTTACTCTTGCCTTGATTTTTCTTGTTCCTATTCTCTCCTTTCCTCAAATTTCTTTCATTTTCTCTTTTTCTTGCATTGTTTTTCCGCTCTTTTTTTCTTTTCCTCTTGCTCTCTTTTTATTTTCCCTCTTTTCTTCTCTCTCTTTTCTTTTAGTTATGGTCGAATCCTATGGAGATTGCCAACGTATCATGACCCCGCATGAATCAGACCAAGCGTAGTTCTTGCAAAATAAATGCGAGAAGTAAAGAAACAATTTTTGGGAATTTTCGATTTTTCATTAATGTTTATTTCAAAACCAAACTCCGGCTTTGCGGATACGGCTAACCACCGAAAATGACACAAGGTGGCTGTTCTTGCAAAAATAGCCTTCCGGCGCCCTTTTGAACATTCGGCTTACTTTAAAACAAGAATGGCATCACCCCACTTATTTATGACGAAAATCAAAATTTTGGTATTTTTGGCTATTTTGCAAAAGGGTGGTTGGACCCGATGAGGGTTGCCTACGTATCTCACATCCGGTGAGAATCAAACCAGCGTAGTTCGGGCAGATGAAACAAACTATTTTTGAAAACAAAACCCCTTTATTTTTTGTATTTCATTGGTAAATAAAACTAACCATTCTTGAGAATAAGACTCTTTTTTTTCTCTTTTTCATTTTCCATTGGTAAATAAAACAAACTATTTTTTTTAGGACCTTTCTCTTTTTCCTTTTTTATTCTATTTTTCACAAAAATTCGGCAGAGTTTCGATGCTATTTGGACATTGGTTTTTTCCCAAACAGGTAATTATCTCTCTTTAACCCTCATACCGCTATTTCTTCTAAAAGCCGGTCAGCATGCAAATCCAAAACAGATAAATGCACAAGTAGGATGCATCAGGATGGTCCATTATTCCGGGTACATCTGTCCTAGACGGACCCAACCCCTGTGTTGAGTCCCCTAAGTCAAAATGCACGTGATGTAGATAAGCGTTCCTACTAGGGATCCGGCATGAGGTCAAGTTATTCTAGGTTCAAAACCTGGGTATAGGTTCTAGACTGTGTACCCGAGCGGACAACTCGAGTCGAGGAGGGGGCTACGTACCGGGAACCAAAAGGCCATCCGGCTTAGTAACTTGTCCGGCCTCTTTCTTACTTTAAGGTATGACACTAACAGAATAGGGAGTCTCAACCAGTAAGCACATCCCCGGAGGTGAGAAGAGAAGGGTTTCGCCACGGTTTATATACAGTTCAGATAATATCAAAGCGGTAAAGCATTTAGTACATTTAGCATGAAACATGTAGGAAAATCAGATAAAGCCAAATATAACAATTATTCTAAGCTCGAATTCTTAAACCCTGAACCAAAGTTCTGGGTTTGTCTCCCCAGCAGAGTCGCCAGAGCTGTCACACCTCCTTTTTCATACACCCGCAAGGGCGTAAAGGAGTTTTTCCACTTAAAGGACAATCGGAATGGGATTTATTATTAAGATTCAGAGTCGCCACTTGGTAGATTAATGGTGTCCCAAGTCACCGGTTGAATCCCGAACCGAGGAAATTATGAATCTGTTAACAGTCCGCGAACCAAAAATCCGAGCAAGGAATTCTATTAACCCGGGAGAAGGTGTTAGGCATTCCCGGGCTCCGTGGTTCTAGCACGGTCGCTCAACTGTTATATTTGAATTTATCTGATTTCAAAACATGTTTTAGCTTATGTGCTTTTAACTTTGAACCGCTTCTATTTATTATTATTTTTAGAGAATTGCAATGTCGTGAAAATATATCTCGAACCGCGTCACATAAATGCACCCGCGATTTTAGACACATTTTGACTTCGTTGAGATTTGGATTTGGGTCACATAAATGTGCACCCGTATTTAAGAAGGTAAGATTATTAAAAACGTGCCTAAAGTGACNCTACTATGTCTTTTGCTCGCCTGCTTGCGTCATCCCGGCCTTTTCCTTATGTCCAATTGCAAACTTTTTTTTTTCATTTCTTCTTTACTCTTGCCTTGATTTTTCTTGTTCCTATTCTCTCCTTTCCTCAAATTTCTTTCATTTTCTCTTTTTCTTGCATTGTTTTTCCGCTCTTTTTTTCTTTTCCTCTTGCTCTCTTTTTATTTTCCCTCTTTTCTTCTCTCTCTTTTCTTTTAGTTATGGTCGAATCCTATGGAGATTGCCAACGTATCATGACCCCGCATGAATCAGACCAAGCGTAGTTCTTGCAAAATAAATGCGAGAAGTAAAGAAACAATTTTTGGGAATTTTCGATTTTTCATTAATGTTTATTTCAAAACCAAACTCCGGCTTTGCGGATACGGCTAACCACCGAAAATGACACAAGGTGGCTGTTCTTGCAAAAATAGCCTTCCGGCGCCCTTTTGAACATTCGGCTTACTTTAAAACAAGAATGGCATCACCCCACTTATTTATGACGAAAATCAAAATTTTGGTATTTTTGGCTATTTTGCAAAAGGGTGGTTGGACCCGATGAGGGTTGCCTACGTATCTCACATCCGGTGAGAATCAAACCAGCGTAGTTCGGGCAGATGAAACAAACTATTTTTGAAAACAAAACCCCTTTATTTTTTGTATTTCATTGGTAAATAAAACTAACTATTCTTGAAAATAAGACTCTTTTTTTCTCTTTTTCATTTTCCATTGGCAAATAAAACAAACTATTTTTTTTTTAAAAAACAAGACTCTTTTTTTTTTTCTTCTTTTTCCATTAAACAAACTATTTTTGAAAACAAGACTCCCTTTTTTTCTTTCATTTTCCATTGGCAAATAAAACAAACTATTTTTGAAAACAAGACTCTTTTTTTTTCCTTTTTTTTTCTTTCTTTTTCTATTTTTCTCAAAAATTCGGCAGAGTTTCGACGCTATTTGGACATTGATTTTTTCCCAAACAGGTAATTATCTCTCTTTAACCCTCATATCGCTATTTCCTTTAAAAGTCGGTCAGCATGCGAATCCACAACAAATAAGTGCACAAGGAAGATACATCAGGATGGTCAATTATTCCGGGTACACCTGTCCTAGACGGACCTAACCCCTGTGTTGAGTCCCCTAAGTCAAAATGCACATGATGCAGATAAGCGTTCCTACTAGGGATCCGGCATGAGGCTGAGTTATTCTAGGTTCAAAACCTGGGTATATGTTCTAGACTGTGTACCCAAGCGGACAACTTGAGTCGAGGAGGGGGCTACGTACCGGGAACCAAAAGGCCACCCGGCTTAGTAACTTGTCCGGCCTCTTTCTTATTTTAAGGTATGACACTTAACACAATAGGGAGTCTCGACCAGCGAGCACATCCCCGGAGATGAGAAGAGAAGGGTTCCGTAACAGTTTTATATATACAGTTCAGATAATATCAAAAGCGGTAAAAAGCAATATATATTTTGCACATTAGTCCCAAACATGTAATAAAATCAGATAATAAACAAAGCCAAATACAACAATATATCTAAGCTCGAATTCTGAACCCTGAACCAGAGATTCTGGGTTCTATCCCCAGCAGAGTCGCCAGAGCTGTCACACCTCCTTTTTTCTACTACACCCCCATGAAGGGATATAATAAAGGGAGTTATTTCCAACTTGAAGTGACAATCGAAACATAATTTATTTAAAAGATTCAAAGTCGCCACTTGGGAGATGTATGGTGTCCCAAGTCACCGGTTTAATCCCGAATCGAGGAAAAGAATGACTTTATTTAACGGTCCGCGAACCAGAAATCCGAGTAAGGAATTCTGTTAACCCCGGAGAAGGTGTTAGGCATTCCCGGGTTCCGTGCTTCTAGCACGGTCGCTCAACTGTTATATTCGGCTTAAATTATCTGATTTTAAACAATTGTGAACCTATGTGCAAATTCAACTTTTTAACCACTTTTATTCATATTTTTAAAGAGAATTGCAACGTCATTGAAACACGTCTCGAACCACGTCACATAAATGCAACAGTGGTTTTTGACATATTTTAACTTCGTTGGGATTTGGATTTGGGTCACATAAATGTGCACCCGAGTTTAAGAAGGTAATATTATTAACTAACGTGCCTAAAGCAACTACGCGCTTGCACTTTGCGAGGGCCATGGAATTTAGCTAAATGGCACGCTTCGGAATCTAAGGATCAAGTCAAGATTAAAAAGAGCGAGGGACATGCAATTGTTATTTTTGTTTGGCATGGCGCACCTCGAGACTATTTTAAAGGGTATTTATACTAAAAACTTGGAGGGCCACAAACTACTTGTTATCTATTATGGCTCGCCTTCAACGTTAAAGGAGTGCTAAAATAATAAAAAAAAACTGAAGTTGTAGTTACCCCAAACGCTTAAGCCCTCAAACTGACGTTAATCACAAAAGCACACGAACTAGGCCAGTCAGTAGAACGAATTTGGGCCCAACGATGACATCCATCAGAAAACCCACATATGATAAGGCTACC